>NW_027118554.1:0-119188 GCF_036417845.1 Apteryx mantelli | reverse complement strand
GTAAAGCCTTGCGGAATTAGGACTCCTTCCTTCTCGTGTAGTAGATCCGCTTTTGTGCTTAGAAACAACTTTGGATTGTTAATTTCTGCTGAGCTTTGAATACGTCACGTCACGGACTCTTAGGCGACACGGGGGAGTTCAGCTGCGCAGCCTGCCAGAGGAACGTCGCCCACGAGGCCTCGCTAGCCTTGAGGAGCTGTAGGCGCCGATGCACGTGGCTCGTTCTGTCGGGCGCGAAGAGGTTTGCTTTGGCTGCCGAAATTTCAGCTTGGCTTTGCGCCCTGTAGCGGTGGTATTTTTGTATTTCTAAATTGTGTTAATGCTAGGCGTTCGGCACATCGGGGAACGACTGTGTGCTGCCGTGAAGAACTGCAGGCTCCCGCCCTCAGCCCTTTCTCGGCAAGTTATCGGGTGTCGAGAGCGGCCGGGAGACTCCGAATGCCGGCGGAAAGGTTCTCTGCCCGCTCCTGACGAGGAGCCTTCGGCCGCGGGAAGGTCGGCGGCGTCCTTCCCGGACTCGTGAGTAATAAGCCGCGGTTCGCGGGCCGGCAGGGGAGGGGAGGGGAGGGGAGGGGGGGGGGGGAATAGCGCCTGGTAGCCCGGCGGCTCCGGCGTCGCCGTTGCTAGCGGGGCCCCGAGGTCCATGTGAAGCCTCAGCTGCCTGTCGGGAGCTTTGTTTTGGTGTGTTTACCTGGCAAAAGCAGCGAGGGAGGCCTCAAAGAAGAATTTTCGTGCCTAGGTGGGTAAGCTGCGACCCCAGCTGTCTTTGCCTTGCTTTGCCGCTTAGTGTCGTAACGGCGACTTGGGAGCCCGCGATAAAAACCGTTCCGGGGCCGAAGGGAGGCCCTGCGTTTGCCCCGCTTGGGAAACCGTCGTTAAAGCTTGGGGGGGGCCGAGCTCCGAAAGGAGACTCTGCCGGTGACCTCGGTGGTCCGATTCGTTTGCAGGCTGACGTTCCGAGGGCCGGCGAGCGGAAGAGGAGCAGCTCAGCCCGTTCGGTTGATTTCGGCGATCCTGTTTTAAGGAAGCGCGTAAGTGCAGACGGGGTCTGGGAGGCTTTTCGCCCGAGACGGGAAAGAGCGAGGAAGACTGGAGAGCGTGGAAAAACTAGGTGCCGCGGGTACTGAAGCTGTTAAGGGCTGAGAGAATTTGGGCTTAAGCATCTGAAAGGGGCTGCTAACGCGCAAGGAGCGGTAAAATACCATCGCTGGACAGCAGGCTCCTTTCCGGCCCTCCGTCCCCCTCTGCAGCCTTCTCGTTCTGTTTGTTTCTGTTCCTCTTTTCTGGCTGGGCTGTGCAGCGATCCCGGAAGGACGTGTCTTTTGAGGTGTGCCTTTGCGAAGGTGGTTCGGCTGCCTGGGGGGATGGATCAAAGCCTTTGAGGCTCCCTCCGATCTGTTTCATTTCCTTTTGAATTTCTTCCTTTCTTTGCTTTCTCCTAGGGCGTCTGTCAGCTAACGAGTAAAGAAGATGGAACGGCCTGTCCGCAGAGGAGAACTGACGCACGGTAAACGTGAATACGCTAGACCTCCGCTACATCACGGGCGTTTGTTTACGTCCGTGCGTTCCAATCTCTAGTTGCGCATTCGGGACGCGGCATCTGCCCGCTATCCGACTCCTCCGTGTAGCGTAGAAGGCACTGTACAGCTGCCGGTCTCTACGGGAGGTTGTTAGTGAGAAGGAGAACGGTGTATTCCAGCTCGCGACCGCCAAACGGGCTCCTTTAGGTCCGCTTTCAGACTTGGGGCCTACTTCATCGGTCCGCTTGGACGTGGTTTCTTGGGGGGAACGCTAGTGCTTTCCCTGTGCTTTTCCTGCGTCGAAACCGGTAGTTTATAGGCCAGAGCGGTTATGCCGTACCTTCCTTTGAGAGGCGTTTCGTCCGCGTCTCGGGCTTCGGGGAAAATCAATTGGACGGAATTGCCGAAGGCGCGCCTTGAAATAGGCGGTAAATCTAGAAGCGTGTCTGAATCGCGAGGGGCTCGTAACTTGGTCTTTGTCCTCAACGTCTGCTTTTCTTTCGCTCTTATTGCAGGCTTCCCTCCAACGATCGGCGTCGCTGCGGCGTCTCGTGTTTCACGGGCAGCGGTCTCTGCTCAGTAAGGACGTGAGAACTCCTGCGCTCCCGGAGAGCCCGGGATCCCTGCTCCGGGCTGGTCATTTTAGGCCTTTGTGCGGAGCGTTCTTTCTAGCTACGCGCCCCGCGTGAGCCTCTCCTTCGGCCGTTTTCCCAAGGCGGCGGAAACGCTTCTGGGAAACGCCGTCGTTTCCGAAACGTTTCGCCGTGTCCTTGCCGGTAGGGGATACCGTGAGAGCGGGCAGAGGCGGCCGACGTCTGTGCGAGGAAAGAAGCGTGGCGCAAAGAAGGGACCTCTTTGGCCCGCCTGGTCCGCTTTAGAGAGTTTTCTTTTGGACCCGAAGGTCGGGTCTGCGAGTGCCGCGCTCAGCGCACGCGTTTGTTTCCCCCCCCCCCCCGTTCTTTTAGCAAGACTGTGCGTGTCCTCGAGCTGTTTGTCCCGAGGGGGGAGTCGCTGCGGGAATTGCTGGGGAGGCCCTGACGGCGGGACGTGAAAAAGACGCCTTTGACCGCGTGCGTGCGGCCGAAGGAACGTCAGCCCAAGAATCCGAAGAAGACACGCCGCGTGCCAGCATCTCGTACCGTTTAATAATAAAAACCGAGCAGTCTGTCAAGCAAATAGCGCGGCTTGCTTTGGGCTGTTTATTTTGTTTAACGATCAGTAAAGGCGAGAGGTCGAAAGTTCTAAAGAAGAACGGCTGCTTCTTGGAACGCTTGCAAATTGTCCCGTTAAGTAGGTGGGTGGTTTTTTTGTTTTCGTTTTGTTTTTTTAAGTGCAGCCTCTGACTCTTTTTTGTCTGTGGAGTATTTTGCAACGATGTTCAAAGGAAAGCGCTGTTACTGAAGCCTCTAGGAGCAGCGGCTCGAGCACGACACGCGGCGACGCTGCGCCTCGCAGCAGGCGCTGTAAATAAGGGCAGATGAGCCGAGGCGAGGGTGGTGAAATGTCTGCAAAGGGCGGGCGGGGGGGCTCTGCAGCGGTGTGCGCGTGCCGGGGGCGGCCGCGCGCCCTGCTGCCCTCGGGGCGTCCAAAAAGCGGTACGGCACGATAAAGGGGGGCGCGCATGCGCACTGGGTTCCGCCGCGCTCACTGCTGCCACCCTGTGTCCAAAAATCGGTACTGCACCCTGTGGGGGGGCGCGCGTGCGCACTGGGTTCCGCCATGCTCACTGCTGCCACCCTGTGTCCAAAAATCGGTACTGCACCCTGTGGGGGGGGGCGCGCACGCGCACAGCGTTCCGCCGCGCTCACTGCTGCCACCCTGTGTCCAAAAAGCGGTACTGCACCCGGTGGGGGGGGCGCGCATGCGCAGACAGCCGGCGCGCACATGCTCAGTGCCGGTCGCCATGTTTGCTGCTGCTCTCCGCCGTTTCGGTAACGGGTAAGCGAATGGAGCGTGCTCGTCGCCCCTTCCCGGTGCTCTTGGAGCGGCCACGGGCTCGGGCAGCCTCGGGGCGCTCGCTGGGAGTCCCGGGCTGCCGCGGCGGGCTGCGGTTCGCACGCGTGAGCCGCCCGGCTGCAGCGCCGCGGCGCGAGCATGCCATTGCGGGTCTCGCCTCCCTTCGTGCTCCCCCCCGCCCCTCGGGCTCCCCGGCTCCCCCCCGCCCCTCGGGATTCCCCGCTCCACCCGCCCCTCGCGCTCCCCCCCGCTTCTCGGGCTCCCCTCGCGCTCCCCCCCACCCCCGCGCTCCCCCCTGCTTCTCGGGCTCCCCTCGCGCTCCCCCCCCGCTCCTCGGGCTCCCCCTGCTCCCCTCGCGCTCCGCCCCGCCCCTCGCGCTCCCCCCCGCTTCTCGGGCTCCCCTCGCGCTCCCCCTGCTCCCCTCGCGCTCCCCCTGCTCCCCTCGCGCTCCGCCCCGCCCCTCGGGCTCCCCCTGCTCCCCTCGCGCTCCCCCCCGCTTCTCGGGCTCCCCTCGCGCTCCCCCCCGCTTCTCGGGCTCCCCCCTGCTTCTCAGGCTCTTCTCACGCTCCCCCCCGCTCCTCGGGCTCCCCTTGCTCCCCTCGCGCTCTGCCCCGCCCCTCGCACTCCCCCTGCTCCCCTCGCGCTCCCCCCCGCTTCTCGGGCTCCCCCCTGCTTCTCAGGCTCCTCTCGGGCTCCCCTTGCTCCCCTCGCGCTCCGCCCCGCCCCTCGCGCTCCCCCTGGTCCCCTCGCGCTCCCCCCCGCCCCCGCGCTCCCCCCCCGCTTCTCGGGCTCCCCTCGTGCTCCCCCCCGCTCCTCGGGCCCCCCTGCTCCCCTCACGCTCCCCCCCCGCCTCTCGCGCTCCCCTCGCACTCCGCCCCGCCCCTCGGGCTCCCCTCGCTCCCCCCCGCCCCTCGGGCTCCCTCTGCTCCCCTCCCGCTCCCCTCGCTCCCCCCCGCCCCTCCCGCTCCCCTCGCTCCCCCCCCCCGCGCTGTCCGAGCCGGCACGTGCGCGGTGCTCAAGCGTCACTGCCGCCGCAGTCCGTTGGCGAGCGGCGCATGCGCGGCGGCGGGGAAGCAAGATGGCGGCGAGCAGGGAGGGCGTTTTCGCTCGGCGGCGGCGGCGGGTGAGTGCGGAGGTGGCGTGGAGTGAAGGATGTGGGGCCCCCGGGTGAGGCGAACGCATAGGTTCGGGGGGCGTCGGGCTGCATCCTGCCCGCTGCGGCCGTCGCTGCGTGGAGGCGGCGGTGCGGGGCGAGTGGGGGGGCGGGCTGGGACCCGGCGCCGCGCCGGGAGCGCGGGTGTGACTTTGCGTTTTGCGTGCGCGGCGTTTAGGGCGCCAGTTCGTTGGCAGCGCGGGCCGGGGCACGCGCTCGCCCCTGCGGAGGCGGCGCGGCGGAGCGGAGCGGGGGGGCAGGCGGGCCCCGGAGCAGGGTTGCGGCGCGGCGTCGGCCCTGTAGTGTTTCCAAACGGCTTACCCCGTAACGTACGATGCAAAGCGGTGTATTAAGACCTTTCCTTTGAGGGAAAGAAGGAAAAAGAAAGAAAGGGGGGAAAGAAAAAAAAAAAAAAAACCACGGGAAAGAGAAAAAGAACGCGTGTAAATCGAAGTGTTTTGTTGGAAGCGAAATGCAATTTTCTGTCTTTGTTACAGAGGCGGAACCGACAATAGCAAATGCTGACAAAGAGCAAAGCCGGACGAGCGAGCGGTTTTTTGCGCTTACTCCCGAAGGGGCGGGCTGAAAGGAGGAAGCAAAAATGCAGCAGCGGACCCTCGATCTCCCCAGAAGCTGCGACAGTAGGAGGCGTTCTGGCCCGGGTAACCAAGGTAACTCTTGATGCGGAACGTTCGTTCTTTCGGCCTCCCTCCCGGAGGCAGCGCTGAGGACTAAGCGACCCGTTGCTGCCCTGCGCCTCTTGTTAACCGTAGCTGCCTTAGTTTTGCTTCGGTCGTTTGTATTTTGTTTTGTTATCGTACACGCGTACGTAGAAAAGGAAAGATAGGATATTTAATTTTTAGATTCGTTGCCACGGCTGAAGCTGAAGAGACAGAAAAACGTAAGCGAGCCGAAGTAATAAAATTAAAGGGAACCGAGCGAGAGCCGTCTCCGTCGCCCCGAAAGGGAAAGCCCGTTCCTCCCGGTGAGGAAGGTTCGCCGGTAATAGCGATCGGAATAACAGATGAGCGACATCTAACGGAAGGTGCGTACGCGTTACGGAAAGGACGCTGCGTCCATCCGTTTCCGTGCGCGTGACTCTCTGCATCTGTGAAGCGTCGTGCTTTAAGAGCTCCAAGACGGCAAATTCCCGTCTTCGGGGAACGGCGGTCAGGTGGCCAGAGAGAGAGGGAGAGGCAAGCGTGCGAATTGTAAAACGAAGAGGAAGGCTCATTTAGCGCGACCCCAGGTTAATTGCCTGGCAATGGTATGTGGGGCAGCAGGAAGACGGCAGCTCGAAGAAAAGGTAAAGCCTTGCGGAATTAGGACTCCTTCCTTCTCGTGTAGTAGATCCGCTTTTGTGCTTAGAAACAACTTTGGATTGTTAATTTCTGCTGAGCTTTGAATACGTCACGTCACGGACTCTTAGGCGACACGGGGGAGTTCAGCTGCGCAGCCTGCCAGAGGAACGTCGCCCACGAGGCCTCGCTAGCCTTGAGGAGCTGTAGGCGCCGATGCACGTGGCTCGTTCTGTCGGGCGCGAAGAGGTTTGCTTTGGCTGCCGAAATTTCAGCTTGGCTTTGCGCCCTGTAGCGGTGGTATTTTTGTATTTCTAAATTGTGTTAATGCTAGGCGTTCGGCACATCGGGGAACGACTGTGTGCTGCCGTGAAGAACTGCAGGCTCCCGCCCTCAGCCCTTTCTCGGCAAGTTATCGGGTGTCGAGAGCGGCCGGGAGACTCCGAATGCCGGCGGAAAGGTTCTCTGCCCGCTCCTGACGAGGAGCCTTCGGCCGCGGGAAGGTCGGCGGCGTCCTTCCCGGACTCGTGAGTAATAAGCCGCGGTTCGCGGGCCGGCAGGGGAGGGGAGGGGAGGGGGGGGGGGGGAATAGCGCCTGGTAGCCCGGCGGCTCCGGCGTCGCCGTTGCTAGCGGGGCCCCGAGGTCCATGTGAAGCCTCAGCTGCCTGTCGGGAGCTTTGTTTTGGTGTGTTTACCTGGCAAAAGCAGCGAGGGAGGCCTCAAAGAAGAATTTTCGTGCCTAGGTGGGTAAGCTGCGACCCCAGCTGTCTTTGCCTTGCTTTGCCGCTTAGTGTCGTAACGGCGACTTGGGAGCCCGCGATAAAAACCGTTCCGGGGCCGAAGGGAGGCCCTGCGTTTGCCCCGCTTGGGAAACCGTCGTTAAAGCTTGGGGGGGGCCGAGCTCCGAAAGGAGACTCTGCCGGTGACCTCGGTGGTCCGATTCGTTTGCAGGCTGACGTTCCGAGGGCCGGCGAGCGGAAGAGGAGCAGCTCAGCCCGTTCGGTTGATTTCGGCGATCCTGTTTTAAGGAAGCGCGTAAGTGCAGACGGGGTCTGGGAGGCTTTTCGCCCGAGACGGGAAAGAGCGAGGAAGACTGGAGAGCGTGGAAAAACTAGGTGCCGCGGGTACTGAAGCTGTTAAGGGCTGAGAGAATTTGGGCTTAAGCATCTGAAAGGGGCTGCTAACGCGCAAGGAGCGGTAAGATACCATCGCTGGACAGCAGGCTCCTTTCCGGCCCTCCGTCCCCCTCTGCAGCCTTCTCGTTCTGTTTGTTTCTGTTCCTCTTTTCTGGCTGGGCTGTGCAGCGATCCCGGAAGGACGTGTCTTTTGAGGTGTGCCTTTGCGAAGGTGGTTCGGCTGCCTGGGGGGATGGATCAAAGCCTTTGAGGCTCCCTCCGATCTGTTTCATTTCCTTTTGAATTTCTTCCTTTCTTTGCTTTCTCCTAGGGCGTCTGTCAGCTAACGAGTAAAGAAGATGGAACGGCCTGTCCGCAGAGGAGAACTGACGCACGGTAAACGTGAATACGCTAGACCTCCGCTACGTCACGGGCGTTTGTTTACGTCCGTGCGTTCCAATCTCTAGTTGCGCATTCGGGACGCGGCATCTGCCCGCTATCCGACTCCTCCGTGTAGCGTAGAAGGCGCTGTACAGCTGCCGGTCTCTACGGGAGGTTGTTAGTGAGAAGGAGAACGGTGTATTCCAGCTCGCGACCGCCAAACGGGCTCCTTTAGGTCCGCTTTCAGACTTGGGGCCTACTTCATCGGTCCGCTTGGACGTGGTTTCTTGGGGGGAACGCTAGTGCTTTCCCTGTGCTTTTCCTGCGTCGAAACCGGTAGTTTATAGGCCAGAGCGGTTATGCCGTACCTTCCTTTGAGAGGCGTTTCGTCCGCGTCTCGGGCTTCGGGGAAAATCAATTGGACGGAATTGCCGAAGGCGCGCCTTGAAATAGGCGGTAAATCTAGAAGCGTGTCTGAATCGCGAGGGGCTCGTAACTTGGTCTTTGTCCTCAACGTCTGCTTTTCTTTCGCTCTTATTGCAGGCTTCCCTCCAACGATCGGCGTCGCTGCGGCGTCTCGTGTTTCACGGGCAGCGGTCTCTGCTCAGTAAGGACGTGAGAACTCCTGCGCTCCCGGAGAGCCCGGGATCCCTGCTCCGGGCTGGTCATTTTAGGCCTTTGTGCGGAGCGTTCTTTCTAGCTACGCGCCCCGCGTGAGCCTCTCCTTCGGCCGTTTTCCCAAGGCGGCGGAAACGCTTCTGGGAAACGCCGTCGTTTCCGAAACGTTTCGCCGTGTCCTTGCCGGTAGGGGATACCGTGAGAGCGGGCAGAGGCGGCCGACGTCTGTGCGAGGAAAGAAGCGTGGCGCAAAGAAGGGACCTCTTTGGCCCGCCTGGTCCGCTTTAGAGAGTTTTCTTTTGGACCCGAAGGTCGGGTCTGCGAGTGCCGCGCTCAGCGCACGCGTTTGTTTCCCCCCCCCCCCCCGTTCTTTTAGCAAGACTGTGCGTGTCCTCGAGCTGTTTGTCCCGAGGGGGGAGTCGCTGCGGGAATTGCTGGGGAGGCCCTGACGGCGGGACGTGAAAAAGACGCCTTTGACCGCGTGCGTGCGGCCGAAGGAACGTCAGCCCAAGAATCCGAAGAAGACATGCCGCGTGCCAGCATCTCGTACCGTTTAATAATAAAAACCGAGCAGTCTGTCAAGCAAATAGCGCGGCTTGCTTTGGGCTGTTTATTTTGTTTAACGATCAGTAAAGGCGAGAGGTCGAAAGTTCTAAAGAAGAACGGCTGCTTCTTGGAACGCTTGCAAATTGTCCCGTTAAGTAGGTGGGTGGTTTTTTTGTTTTCGTTTTGTTTTTTTAAGTGCAGCCTCTGACTCTTTTTTGTCTGTGGAGTATTTTGCAACGATGTTCAAAGGAAAGCGCTGTTACTGAAGCCTCTAGGAGCAGCGGCTCGAGCACGACACGCGGCGACGCTGCGCCTCGCAGCAGGCGCTGTAAATAAGGGCAGATGAGCCGAGGCGAGGGTGGTGAAATGTCTGCAAAGGGCGGGCGGGGGGGCTCTGCAGCGGTGTGCGCGTGCCGGGGGCGGCCGCGCGCCCTGCTGCCCTCGGGGCGTCCAAAAAGCGGTACGGCACGATAAAGGGGGGCGCGCATGCGCACTGGGTTCCGCCGTGCTCACTGCTGCCACCCTGTGTCCAAAAATCGGTACTGCACCCTGTGGGGGGGCTCGTGTGCGCACTGGGTTCCGCCGTGCTCACTGCTGCCACCCTGTGTCCAAAAATCGGTACTGCACCCTGTGGGGGGGGCGCGCACGCGCACAGCGTTCCGCCGCGCTCACTGCTGCCACCCTGTGTCCAAAAAGCGGTACTGCACCCGGTGGGGGGGGCGCGCATGCGCAGACAGCCGGCGCGCACATGCTCAGTGCCGGTCGCCATGTTTGCTGCTGCTCTCCGCCGTTTCGGTAACGGGTAAGCGAATGGAGCGTGCTCGTCGCCCCTTCCCGGTGCTCTTGGAGCGGCCACGGGCTCGGGCAGCCTCGGGGCGCTCGCTGGGAGTCCCGGGCTGCCGCGGCGGGCTGCGGTTCGCACGCGTGAGCCGCCCGGCTGCAGCGCCGCGGCGCGAGCATGCCATTGCGGGTCTCGCCTCCCTTCGTGCTCCCCCCCGCCCCTCGGGCTCCCCGGCTCCCCCCCGCCCCTCGGGATTCCCCGCTCCACCCGCCCCTCGCGCTCCCCCCCGCTTCTCGGGCTCCCCTCGCGCTCCCCCCCACCCCCGCGCTCCCCCCTGCTTCTCGGGCTCCCCTCGCGCTCCCCCCCCGCTCCTCGGGCTCCCCCTGCTCCCCTCGCGCTCCGCCCCGCCCCTCGCGCTCCCCCCCGCTTCTCGGGCTCCCCTCGCGCTCCCCCTGCTCCCCTCGCGCTCCCCCTGCTCCCCTCGCGCTCCGCCCCGCCCCTCGGGCTCCCCCTGCTCCCCTCGCGCTCCCCCCCGCTTCTCGGGCTCCCCTCGCGCTCCCCCCCGCTTCTCGGGCTCCCCCCTGCTTCTCAGGCTCTTCTCACGCTCCCCCCAGCTCCTCGGGCTCCCCTTGCTCCCCTCGCGCTCTGCCCCGCCCCTCGCACTCCCCCTGCTCCCCTCGCGCTCCCCCCCGCTTCTCGGGCTCCCCCCTGCTTCTCAGGCTCCTCTCGGGCTCCCCTTGCTCCCCTCGCGCTCCGCCCCGCCCCTCGCGCTCCCCCTGGTCCCCTCGCGCTCCCCCCCGCCCCCGCGCTCCCCCCCCCGCTTCTCGGGCTCCCCTCGTGCTCCCCCCCGCTCCTCGGGCCCCCCTGCTCCCCTCACGCTCCCCCCCCGCCTCTCGCGCTCCCCTCGCACTCCGCCCCGCCCCTCGGGCTCCCCTCGCTCCCCCCCGCCCCTCGGGCTCCCTCTGCTCCCCTCCCGCTCCCCTCGCTCCCCCCCGCCCCTCCCGCTCCCCTCGCTCCCCCCCCCCGCGCTGTCCGAGCCGGCACGTGCGCGGTGCTCAAGCGTCACTGCCGCCGCAGTCCGTTGGCGAGCGGCGCATGCGCGGCGGCGGGGAAGCAAGATGGCGGCGAGCAGGGAGGGCGTTTTCGCTCGGCGGCGGCGGCGGGTGAGTGCGGAGGTGGCGTGGAGTGAAGGATGTGGGGCCCCCGGGTGAGGCGAACGCATAGGTTCGGGGGGCGTCGGGCTGCATCCTGCCCGCTGCGGCCGTCGCTGCGTGGAGGCGGCGGTGCGGGGCGAGTGGGGGGGCGGGCTGGGACCCGGCGCCGCGCCGGGAGCGCGGGTGTGACTTTGCGTTTTGCGTGCGCGGCGTTTAGGGCGCCAGTTCGTTGGCAGCGCGGGCCGGGGCACGCGCTCGCCCCTGCGGAGGCGGCGCGGCGGAGCGGAGCGGGGGGGCAGGCGGGCCCCGGAGCAGGGTTGCGGCGCGGCGTCGGCCCTGTAGTGTTTCCAAACGGCTTACCCCGTAACGTACGATGCAAAGCGGTGTATTAAGACCTTTCCTTTGAGGGAAAGAAGGAAAAAGAAAGAAAGGGGGGAAAGAAAAAAAAAAAAAAAAACCACGGGAAAGAGAAAAAGAACGCGTGTAAATCGAAGTGTTTTGTTGGAAGCGAAATGCAATTTTCTGTCTTTGTTACAGAGGCGGAACCGACAATAGCAAATGCTGACAAAGAGCAAAGCCGGACGAGCGAGCGGTTTTTTGCGCTTACTCCCGAAGGGGCGGGCTGAAAGGAGGAAGCAAAAATGCAGCAGCGGACCCTCGATCTCCCCAGAAGCTGCGACAGTAGGAGGCGTTCTGGCCCAGGTAACCAAGGTAACTCTTGATGCGGAACGTTCGTTCTTTCGGCCTCCCTCCCGGAGGCAGCGCTGAGGACTAAGCGACCCGTTGCTGCCCTGCGCCTCTTGTTAACCGTAGCTGCCTTAGTTTTGCTTCGGTCGTTTGTATTTTGTTTTGTTATCGTACACGCGTACGTAGAAAAGGAAAGATAGGATATTTAATTTTTAGATTCGTTGCCACGGCTGAAGCTGAAGAGACAGAAAAACGTAAGCGAGCCGAAGTAATAAAATTAAAGGGAACCGAGCGAGAGCCGTCTCCGTCGCCCCGAAAGGGAAAGCCCGTTCCTCCCGGTGAGGAAGGTTCGCCGGTAATAGCGATCGGAATAACAGATGAGCGACATCTAACGGAAGGTGCGTACGCGTTACGGAAAGGACGCTGCGTCCATCCGTTTCCGTGCGCGTGACTCTCTGCATCTGTGAAGCGTCGTGCTTTAAGAGCTCCAAGACGGCAAATTCCCGTCTTCGGGGAACGGCGGTCAGGTGGCCAGAGAGAGAGGGAGAGGCAAGCGTGCGAATTGTAAAACGAAGAGGAAGGCTCATTTAGCGCGACCCCAGGTTAATTGCCTGGCAATGGTATGTGGGGCAGCAGGAAGACGGCAGCTCGAAGAAAAGGTAAAGCCTTGCGGAATTAGGACTCCTTCCTTCTCGTGTAGTAGATCCGCTTTTGTGCTTAGAAACAACTTTGGATTGTTAATTTCTGCTGAGCTTTGAATACGTCACGTCACGGACTCTTAGGCGACACGGGGGAGTTCAGCTGCGCAGCCTGCCAGAGGAACGTCGCCCACGAGGCCTCGCTAGCCTTGAGGAGCTGTAGGCGCCGATGCACGTGGCTCGTTCTGTCGGGCGCGAAGAGGTTTGCTTTGGCTGCCGAAATTTCAGCTTGGCTTTGCGCCCTGTAGCGGTGGTATTTTTGTATTTCTAAATTGTGTTAATGCTAGGCGTTCGGCACATCGGGGAACGACTGTGTGCTGCCGTGAAGAACTGCAGGCTCCCGCCCTCAGCCCTTTCTCGGCAAGTTATCGGGTGTCGAGAGCGGCCGGGAGACTCCGAATGCCGGCGGAAAGGTTCTCTGCCCGCTCCTGACGAGGAGCCTTCGGCCGCGGGAAGGTCGGCGGCGTCCTTCCCGGACTCGTGAGTAATAAGCCGCGGTTCGCGGGCCGGCAGGGCAGGGGAGGGGAGGGGAGGGGGGGGGGAATAGCGCCTGGTAGCCCGGCGGCTCCGGCGTCGCCGTTGCTAGCGGGGCCCCGAGGTCCATGTGAAGCCTCAGCTGCCTGTCGGGAGCTTTGTTTTGGTGTGTTTACCTGGCAAAAGCAGCGAGGGAGGCCTCAAAGAAGAATTTTCGTGCCTAGGTGGGTAAGCTGCGACCCCAGCTGTCTTTGCCTTGCTTTGCCGCTTAGTGTCGTAACGGCGACTTGGGAGCCCGCGATAAAAACCGTTCCGGGGCCGAAGGGAGGCCCTGCGTTTGCCCCGCTTGGGAAACCGTCGTTAAAGCTTGGGGGGGGGGGCCGAGCTCCGAAAGGAGACTCTGCCGGTGACCTCGGTGGTCCGATTCGTTTGCAGGCTGACGTTCCGAGGGCCGGCGAGCGGAAGAGGAGCAGCTCAGCCCGTTCGGTTGATTTCGGCGATCCTGTTTTAAGGAAGCGCGTAAGTGCAGACGGGGTCTGGGAGGCTTTTCGCCCGAGACGGGAAAGAGCGAGGAAGACTGGAGAGCGTGGAAAAACTAGGTGCCGCGGGTACTGAAGCTGTTAAGGGCTGAGAGAATTTGGGCTTAAGCATCTGAAAGGGGCTGCTAACGCGCAAGGAGCGGTAAAATACCATCGCTGGACAGCAGGCTCCTTTCCGGCCCTCCGTCCCCCTCTGCAGCCTTCTCGTTCTGTTTGTTTCTGTTCCTCTTTTCTGGCTGGGCTGTGCAGCGATCCCGGAAGGACGTGTCTTTTGAGGTGTGCCTTTGCGAAGGTGGTTCGGCTGCCTGGGGGGATGGATCAAAGCCTTTGAGGCTCCCTCCGATCTGTTTCATTTCCTTTTGAATTTCTTCCTTTCTTTGCTTTCTCCTAGGGCGTCTGTCAGCTAACGAGTAAAGAAGATGGAACGGCCTGTCCGCAGAGGAGAACTGACGCACGGTAAACGTGAATACGCTAGACCTCCGCTACGTCACGGGCGTTTGTTTACGTCCGTGCGTTCCAATCTCTAGTTGCGCATTCGGGACGCGGCATCTGCCCGCTATCCGACTCCTCCGTGTAGCGTAGAAGGCGCTGTACAGCTGCCGGTCTCTACGGGAGGTTGTTAGTGAGAAGGAGAACGGTGTATTCCAGCTCGCGACCGCCAAACGGGCTCCTTTAGGTCCGCTTTCAGACTTGGGGCCTACTTCATCGGTCCGCTTGGACGTGGTTTCTTGGGGGGAACGCTAGTGCTTTCCCTGTGCTTTTCCTGCGTCGAAACCGGTAGTTTATAGGCCAGAGCGGTTATGCCGTACCTTCCTTTGAGAGGCGTTTCGTCCGCGTCTCGGGCTTCGGGGAAAATCAATTGGACGGAATTGCCGAAGGCGCGCCTTGAAATAGGCGGTAAATCTAGAAGCGTGTCTGAATCGCGAGGGGCTCGTAACTTGGTCTTTGTCCTCAACGTCTGCTTTTCTTTCGCTCTTATTGCAGGCTTCCCTCCAACGATCGGCGTCGCTGCGGCGTCTCGTGTTTCACGGGCAGCGGTCTCTGCTCAGTAAGGACGTGAGAACTCCTGCGCTCCCGGAGAGCCCGGGATCCCTGCTCCGGGCTGGTCATTTTAGGCCTTTGTGCGGAGCGTTCTTTCTAGCTACGCGCCCCGCGTGAGCCTCTCCTTCGGCCGTTTTCCCAAGGCGGCGGAAACGCTTCTGGGAAACGCCGTCGTTTCCGAAACGTTTCGCCGTGTCCTTGCCGGTAGGGGATACCGTGAGAGCGGGCAGAGGCGGCCGACGTCTGTGCGAGGAAAGAAGCGTGGCGCAAAGAAGGGACCTCTTTGGCCCGCCTGGTCCGCTTTAGAGAGTTTTCTTTTGGACCCGAAGGTCGGGTCTGCGAGTGCCGCGCTCAGCGCACGCGTTTGTTTCCCCCCCCCCCCCCCGTTCTTTTAGCAAGACTGTGCGTGTCCTCGAGCTGTTTGTCCCGAGGGGGGAGTCGCTGCGGGAATTGCTGGGGAGGCCCTGACGGCGGGACGTGAAAAAGACGCCTTTGACCGCGTGCGTGCGGCCGAAGGAACGTCAGCCCAAGAATCCGAAGAAGACATGCCGCGTGCCAGCATCTCGTACCGTTTAATAATAAAAACCGAGCAGTCTGTCAAGCAAATAGCGCGGCTTGCTTTGGGCTGTTTATTTTGTTTAACGATCAGTAAAGGCGAGAGGTCGAAAGTTCTAAAGAAGAACGGCTGCTTCTTGGAACGCTTGCAAATTGTCCCGTTAAGTAGGTGGGTGGTTTTTTTGTTTTCGTTTTGTTTTTTTAAGTGCAGCCTCTGACTCTTTTTTGTCTGTGGAGTATTTTGCAACGATGTTCAAAGGAAAGCGCTGTTACTGAAGCCTCTAGGAGCAGCGGCTCGAGCACGACACGCGGCGACGCTGCGCCTCGCAGCAGGCGCTGTAAATAAGGGCAGATGAGCCGAGGCGAGGGTGGTGAAATGTCTGCAAAGGGCGGGCGGGGGGGCTCTGCAGCGGTGTGCGCGTGCCGGGGGCGGCCGCGCGCCCTGCTGCCCTCGGGGCGTCAAAAAAGCAGTACGGCACGATAAAGGGGGGCGCGCATGCGCACTGGGTTCCGCCGCGCTCACTGCTGCCACCCTGTGTCCAAAAATCGGTACTGCACCCTGTGGGGGGGCGCGCGTGCGCACTGGGTTCTGCCATGCTCACTGCTGCCACCCTGTGTCCAAAAATCGGTACTGCACCCTGTGGGGGGGGGCGCGCACGCGCACAGCGTTCCGCCGCGCTCACTGCTGCCACCCTGTGTCCAAAAAGCGGTACTGCACCCGGTGGGGGGGGCGCGCATGCGCAGACAGCCGGCGCGCACATGCTCAGTGCCGGTCGCCATGTTTGCTGCTGCTCTCCGCCGTTTCGGTAACGGGTAAGCGAATGGAGCGTGCTCGTCGCCCCTTCCCGGTGCTCTTGGAGCGGCCACGGGCTCGGGCAGCCTCGGGGCGCTCGCTGGGAGTCCCGGGCTGCCGCGGCGGGCTGCGGTTCGCACGCGTGAGCCGCCCGGCTGCAGCGCCGCGGCGCGAGCATGCCATTGCGGGTCTCGCCTCCCTTCGTGCTCCCCCCCGCCCCTCGGGCTCCCCGGCTCCCCCCCGCCCCTCGGGATTCCCCGCTCCACCCGCCCCTCGCGCTCCCCCCCGCTTCTCGGGCTCCCCTCGCGCTCCCCCCCACCCCCGCGCTCCCCCCTGCTTCTCGGGCTCCCCTCGCGCTCCCCCCCCGCTCCTCGGGCTCCCCCTGCTCCCCTCGCGCTCCGCCCCGCCCCTCGCGCTCCCCCCCGCTCCCCCTGCTCCCCTCGCGCTCCCCCTGCTCCCCTCGCGCTCCCCCTGCTCCCCTCGCGCTCCGCCCCGCCCCTCGGGCTCCCCCTGCTCCCCTCGCGCTCCCCCCTGCTTCTCGGGCTCCCCTCGCGCTCCCCCCCGCTTCTCGGGCTCCCCCCTGCTTCTCAGGCTCTTCTCACGCTCCCCCCCGCTCCTCGGGCTCCCCTTGCTCCCCTCGCGCTCTGCCCCGCCCCTCGCACTCCCCCTGCTCCCCTCGCGCTCCCCCCCGCTTCTCGGGCTCCCCCCTGCTTCTCAGGCTCCTCTCGGGCTCCCCTTGCTCCCCTCGCGCTCCGCCCCGCCCCTCGCGCTCCCCCTGGTCCCCTCGCGCTCCCCCCCGCCCCCGCGCTCCCCCCCCGCTTCTCGGGCTCCCCTCGTGCTCCCCCCCGCTCCTCGGGCCCCCCTGCTCCCCTCACGCTCCCCCCCCGCCTCTCGCGCTCCCCTCGCACTCCGCCCCGCCCCTCGGGCTCCCCTCGCTCCCCCCCGCCCCTCGGGCTCCCTCTGCTCCCCTCCCGCTCCCCTCGCTCCCCCCCGCCCCTCCCGCTCCCCTCGCTCCCCCCCCCCGCGCTGTCCGAGCCGGCACGTGCGCGGTGCTCAAGCGTCACTGCCGCCGCAGTCCGTTGGCGAGCGGCGCATGCGCGGCGGCGGGGAAGCAAGATGGCGGCGAGCAGGGAGGGCGTTTTCGCTCGGCGGCGGCGGCGGGTGAGTGCGGAGGTGGCGTGGAGTGAAGGATGTGGGGCCCCCGGGTGAGGCGAACGCATAGGTTCGGGGGGCGTCGGGCTGCATCCTGCCCGCTGCGGCCGTCGCTGCGTGGAGGCGGCGGTGCGGGGCGAGTGGGGGGGCGGGCTGGGACCCGGCGCCGCGCCGGGAGCGCGGGTGTGACTTTGCGTTTTGCGTGCGCGGCGTTTAGGGCGCCAGTTCGTTGGCAGCGCGGGCCGGGGCACGCGCTCGCCCCTGCGGAGGCGGCGCGGCGGAGCGGAGCGGGGGGGCAGGCGGGCCCCGGAGCAGGGTTGCGGCGCGGCGTCGGCCCTGTAGTGTTTCCAAACGGCTTACCCCGTAACGTACGATGCAAAGCGGTGTATTAAGACCTTTCCTTTGAGGGAAAGAAGGAAAAAGAAAGAAAGGGGGGAAAGAAAAAAAAAAAAAAAAACCACGGGAAAGAGAAAAAGAACGCGTGTAAATCGAAGTGTTTTGTTGGAAGCGAAATGCAATTTTCTGTCTTTGTTACAGAGGCGGAACCGACAATAGCAAATGCTGACAAAGAGCAAAGCCGGACGAGCGAGCGGTTTTTTGCGCTTACTCCCGAAGGGGCGGGCTGAAAGGAGGAAGCAAAAATGCAGCAGCGGACCCTCGATCTCCCCAGAAGCTGCGACAGTAGGAGGCGTTCTGGCCCGGGTAACCAAGGTAACTCTTGATGCGGAACGTTCGTTCTTTCGGCCTCCCTCCCGGAGGCAGCGCTGAGGACTAAGCGACCCGTTGCTGCCCTGCGCCTCTTGTTAACCGTAGCTGCCTTAGTTTTGCTTCGGTCGTTTGTATTTTGTTTTGTTATCGTACACGCGTACGTAGAAAAGGAAAGATAGGATATTTAATTTTTAGATTCGTTGCCACGGCTGAAGCTGAAGAGACAGAAAAACGTAAGCGAGCCGAAGTAATAAAATTAAAGGGAACCGAGCGAGAGCCGTCTCCGTCGCCCCGAAAGGGAAAGCCCGTTCCTCCCGGTGAGGAAGGTTCGCCGGTAATAGCGATCGGAATAACAGATGAGCGACATCTAACGGAAGGTGCGTACGCGTTACGGAAAGGACGCTGCGTCCATCCGTTTCCGTGCGCGTGACTCTCTGCATCTGTGAAGCGTCGTGCTTTAAGAGCTCCAAGACGGCAAATTCCCGTCTTCGGGGAACGGCGGTCAGGTGGCCAGAGAGAGAGGGAGAGGCAAGCGTGCGAATTGTAAAACGAAGAGGAAGGCTCATTTAGCGCGACCCCAGGTTAATTGCCTGGCAATGGTATGTGGGGCAGCAGGAAGACGGCAGCTCGAAGAAAAGGTAAAGCCTTGCGGAATTAGGACTCCTTCCTTCTCGTGTAGTAGATCCGCTTTTGTGCTTAGAAACAACTTTGGATTGTTAATTTCTGCTGAGCTTTGAATACGTCACGTCACGGACTCTTAGGCGACACGGGGGAGTTCAGCTGCGCAGCCTGCCAGAGGAACGTCGCCCACGAGGCCTCGCTAGCCTTGAGGAGCTGTAGGCGCCGATGCACGTGGCTCGTTCTGTCGGGCGCGAAGAGGTTTGCTTTGGCTGCCGAAATTTCAGCTTGGCTTTGCGCCCTGTAGCGGTGGTATTTTTGTATTTCTAAATTGTGTTAATGCTAGGCGTTCGGCACATCGGGGAACGACTGTGTGCTGCCGTGAAGAACTGCAGGCTCCCGCCCTCAGCCCTTTCTCGGCAAGTTATCGGGTGTCGAGAGCGGCCGGGAGACTCCGAATGCCGGCGGAAAGGTTCTCTGCCCGCTCCTGACGAGGAGCCTTCGGCCGCGGGAAGGTCGGCGGCGTCCTTCCCGGACTCGTGAGTAATAAGCCGCGGTTCGCGGGCCGGCAGGGCAGGGGAGGGGAGGGGAGGGGGGGGGGAATAGCGCCTGGTAGCCCGGCGGCTCCGGCGTCGCCGTTGCTAGCGGGGCCCCGAGGTCCATGTGAAGCCTCAGCTGCCTGTCGGGAGCTTTGTTTTGGTGTGTTTACCTGGCAAAAGCAGCGAGGGAGGCCTCAAAGAAGAATTTTCGTGCCTAGGTGGGTAAGCTGCGACCCCAGCTGTCTTTGCCTTGCTTTGCCGCTTAGTGTCGTAACGGCGACTTGGGAGCCCGCGATAAAAACCGTTCCGGGGCCGAAGGGAGGCCCTGCGTTTGCCCCGCTTGGGAAACCGTCGTTAAAGCTTGGGGGGGGGGGCCGAGCTCCGAAAGGAGACTCTGCCGGTGACCTCGGTGGTCCGATTCGTTTGCAGGCTGACGTTCCGAGGGCCGGCGAGCGGAAGAGGAGCAGCTCAGCCCGTTCGGTTGATTTCGGCGATCCTGTTTTAAGGAAGCGCGTAAGTGCAGACGGGGTCTGGGAGGCTTTTCGCCCGAGACGGGAAAGAGCGAGGAAGACTGGAGAGCGTGGAAAAACTAGGTGCCGCGGGTACTGAAGCTGTTAAGGGCTGAGAGAATTTGGGCTTAAGCATCTGAAAGGGGCTGCTAACGCGCAAGGAGCGGTAAAATACCATCGCTGGACAGCAGGCTCCTTTCCGGCCCTCCGTCCCCCTCTGCAGCCTTCTCGTTCTGTTTGTTTCTGTTCCTCTTTTCTGGCTGGGCTGTGCAGCGATCCCGGAAGGACGTGTCTTTTGAGGTGTGCCTTTGCGAAGGTGGTTCGGCTGCCTGGGGGGATGGATCAAAGCCTTTGAGGCTCCCTCCGATCTGTTTCATTTCCTTTTGAATTTCTTCCTTTCTTTGCTTTCTCCTAGGGCGTCTGTCAGCTAACGAGTAAAGAAGATGGAACGGCCTGTCCGCAGAGGAGAACTGACGCACGGTAAACGTGAATACGCTAGACCTCCGCTACGTCACGGGCGTTTGTTTACGTCCGTGCGTTCCAATCTCTAGTTGCGCATTCGGGACGCGGCATCTGCCCGCTATCCGACTCCTCCGTGTAGCGTAGAAGGCGCTGTACAGCTGCCGGTCTCTACGGGAGGTTGTTAGTGAGAAGGAGAACGGTGTATTCCAGCTCGCGACCGCCAAACGGGCTCCTTTAGGTCCGCTTTCAGACTTGGGGCCTACTTCATCGGTCCGCTTGGACGTGGTTTCTTGGGGGGAACGCTAGTGCTTTCCCTGTGCTTTTCCTGCGTCGAAACCGGTAGTTTATAGGCCAGAGCGGTTATGCCGTACCTTCCTTTGAGAGGCGTTTCGTCCGCGTCTCGGGCTTCGGGGAAAATCAATTGGACGGAATTGCCGAAGGCGCGCCTTGAAATAGGCGGTAAATCTAGAAGCGTGTCTGAATCGCGAGGGGCTCGTAACTTGGTCTTTGTCCTCAACGTCTGCTTTTCTTTCGCTCTTATTGCAGGCTTCCCTCCAACGATCGGCGTCGCTGCGGCGTCTCGTGTTTCACGGGCAGCGGTCTCTGCTCAGTAAGGACGTGAGAACTCCTGCGCTCCCGGAGAGCCCGGGATCCCTGCTCCGGGCTGGTCATTTTAGGCCTTTGTGCGGAGCGTTCTTTCTAGCTACGCGCCCCGCGTGAGCCTCTCCTTCGGCCGTTTTCCCAAGGCGGCGGAAACGCTTCTGGGAAACGCCGTCGTTTCCGAAACGTTTCGCCGTGTCCTTGCCGGTAGGGGATACCGTGAGAGCGGGCAGAGGCGGCCGACGTCTGTGCGAGGAAAGAAGCGTGGCGCAAAGAAGGGACCTCTTTGGCCCGCCTGGTCCGCTTTAGAGAGTTTTCTTTTGGACCCGAAGGTCGGGTCTGCGAGTGCCGCGCTCAGCGCACGCGTTTGTTTCCCCCCCCCCCCCCGTTCTTTTAGCAAGACCGTGCGTGTCCTCGAGCTGTTTGTCCCGAGGGGGGAGTCGCTGCGGGAATTGCTGGGGAGGCCCTGACGGCGGGACGTGAAAAAGACGCCTTTGACCGCGTGCGTGCGGCCGAAGGAACGTCAGCCCAAGAATCCGAAGAAGACATGCCGCGTGCCAGCATCTCGTACCGTTTAATAATAAAAACCGAGCAGTCTGTCAAGCAAATAGCGCGGCTTGCTTTGGGCTGTTTATTTTGTTTAACGATCAGTAAAGGCGAGAGGTCGAAAGTTCTAAAGAAGAACGGCTGCTTCTTGGAACGCTTGCAAATTGTCCCGTTAAGTAGGTGGGTGGTTTTTTTGTTTTCGTTTTGTTTTTTTAAGTGCAGCCTCTGACTCTTTTTTGTCTGTGGAGTATTTTGCAACGATGTTCAAAGGAAAGCGCTGTTACTGAAGCCTCTAGGAGCAGCGGCTCGAGCACGACACGCGGCGACGCTGCGCCTCGCAGCAGGCGCTGTAAATAAGGGCAGATGAGCCGAGGCGAGGGTGGTGAAATGTCTGCAAAGGGCGGGCGGGGGGGCTCTGCAGCGGTGTGCGCGTGCCGGGGGCGGCCGCGCGCCCTGCTGCCCTCGGGGCGTCCAAAAAGCGGTACGGCACGATAAAGGGGGGCGCGCATGCGCACTGGGTTCCGCCGCGCTCACTGCTGCCACCCTGTGTCCAAAAATCGGTACTGCACCCTGTGGGGGGGCGCGCGTGCGCACTGGGTTCTGCCATGCTCACTGCTGCCACCCTGTGTCCAAAAATCGGTACTGCACCCTGTGGGGGGGGGCGCGCACGCGCACAGCGTTCCGCCGCGCTCACTGCTGCCACCCTGTGTCCAAAAAGCGGTACTGCACCCGGTGGGGGGGGCGCGCATGCGCAGACAGCCGGCGCGCACATGCTCAGTGCCGGTCGCCATGTTTGCTGCTGCTCTCCGCCGTTTCGGTAACGGGTAAGCGAATGGAGCGTGCTCGTCGCCCCTTCCCGGTGCTCTTGGAGCGGCCACGGGCTCGGGCAGCCTCGGGGCGCTCGCTGGGAGTCCCGGGCTGCCGCGGCGGGCTGCGGTTCGCACGCGTGAGCCGCCCGGCTGCAGCGCCGCGGCGCGAGCATGCCATTGCGGGTCTCGCCTCCCTTCGTGCTCCCCCCCGCCCCTCGGGCTCCCCGGCTCCCCCCCGCCCCTCGGGATTCCCCGCTCCACCCGCCCCTCGCGCTCCCCCCCGCTTCTCGGGCTCCCCTCGCGCTCCCCCCCACCCCCGCGCTCCCCCCTGCTTCTCGGGCTCCCCTCGCGCTCCCCCCCCGCTCCTCGGGCTCCCCCTGCTCCCCTCGCGCTCCGCCCCGCCCCTCGCGCTCCCCCCCGCTTCTCGGGCTCCCCTCGCGCTCCCCCTGCTCCCCTCGCGCTCCCCCTGCTCCCCTCGCGCTCCGCCCCGCCCCTCGGGCTCCCCCTGCTCCCCTCGCGCTCCCCCCTGCTTCTCGGGCTCCCCTCGCGCTCCCCCCCGCTTCTCGGGCTCCCCCCTGCTTCTCAGGCTCTTCTCACGCTCCCCCCCGCTCCTCGGGCTCCCCTTGCTCCCCTCGCGCTCTGCCCCGCCCCTCGCACTCCCCCTGCTCCCCTCGCGCTCCCCCCCGCTTCTCGGGCTCCCCCCTGCTTCTCAGGCTCCTCTCGGGCTCCCCTTGCTCCCCTCGCGCTCCGCCCCGCCCCTCGCGCTCCCCCTGGTCCCCTCGCGCTCCCCCCCGCCCCCGCGCTCCCCCCCCGCTTCTCGGGCTCCCCTCGTGCTCCCCCCCGCTCCTCGGGCCCCCCTGCTCCCCTCACGCTCCCCCCCCGCCTCTCGCGCTCCCCTCGCACTCCGCCCCGCCCCTCGGGCTCCCCTCGCTCCCCCCCGCCCCTCGGGCTCCCTCTGCTCCCCTCCCGCTCCCCTCGCTCCCCCCCGCCCCTCCCGCTCCCCTCGCTCCCCCCCCCCGCGCTGTCCGAGCCGGCACGTGCGCGGTGCTCAAGCGTCACTGCCGCCGCAGTCCGTTGGCGAGCGGCGCATGCGCGGCGGCGGGGAAGCAAGATGGCGGCGAGCAGGGAGGGCGTTTTCGCTCGGCGGCGGCGGCGGGTGAGTGCGGAGGTGGCGTGGAGTGAAGGATGTGGGGCCCCCGGGTGAGGCGAACGCATAGGTTCGGGGGGCGTCGGGCTGCATCCTGCCCGCTGCGGCCGTCGCTGCGTGGAGGCGGCGGTGCGGGGCGAGTGGGGGGGCGGGCTGGGACCCGGCGCCGCGCCGGGAGCGCGGGTGTGACTTTGCGTTTTGCGTGCGCGGCGTTTAGGGCGCCAGTTCGTTGGCAGCGCGGGCCGGGGCACGCGCTCGCCCCTGCGGAGGCGGCGCGGCGGAGCGGAGCGGGGGGGCAGGCGGGCCCCGGAGCAGGGTTGCGGCGCGGCGTCGGCCCTGTAGTGTTTCCAAACGGCTTACCCCGTAACGTACGATGCAAAGCGGTGTATTAAGACCTTTCCTTTGAGGGAAAGAAGGAAAAAGAAAGAAAGGGGGGAAAGAAAAAAAAAAAAAAAAACCACGGGAAAGAGAAAAAGAACGCGTGTAAATCGAAGTGTTTTGTTGGAAGCGAAATGCAATTTTCTGTCTTTGTTACAGAGGCGGAACCGACAATAGCAAATGCTGACAAAGAGCAAAGCCGGACGAGCGAGCGGTTTTTTGCGCTTACTCCCGAAGGGGCGGGCTGAAAGGAGGAAGCAAAAATGCAGCAGCGGACCCTCGATCTCCCCAGAAGCTGCGACAGTAGGAGGCGTTCTGGCCCGGGTAACCAAGGTAACTCTTGATGCGGAACGTTCGTTCTTTCGGCCTCCCTCCCGGAGGCAGCGCTGAGGACTAAGCGACCCGTTGCTGCCCTGCGCCTCTTGTTAACCGTAGCTGCCTTAGTTTTGCTTCGGTCGTTTGTATTTTGTTTTGTTATCGTACACGCGTACGTAGAAAAGGAAAGATAGGATATTTAATTTTTAGATTCGTTGCCACGGCTGAAGCTGAAGAGACAGAAAAACGTAAGCGAGCCGAAGTAATAAAATTAAAGGGAACCGAGCGAGAGCCGTCTCCGTCGCCCCGAAAGGGAAAGCCCGTTCCTCCCGGTGAGGAAGGTTCGCCGGTAATAGCGATCGGAATAACAGATGAGCGACATCTAACGGAAGGTGCGTACGCGTTACGGAAAGGACGCTGCGTCCATCCGTTTCCGTGCGCGTGACTCTCTGCATCTGTGAAGCGTCGTGCTTTAAGAGCTCCAAGACGGCAAATTCCCGTCTTCGGGGAACGGCGGTCAGGTGGCCAGAGAGAGAGGGAGAGGCAAGCGTGCGAATTGTAAAACGAAGAGGAAGGCTCATTTAGCGCGACCCCAGGTTAATTGCCTGGCAATGGTATGTGGGGCAGCAGGAAGACGGCAGCTCGAAGAAAAGGTAAAGCCTTGCGGAATTAGGACTCCTTCCTTCTCGTGTAGTAGATCCGCTTTTGTGCTTAGAAACAACTTTGGATTGTTAATTTCTGCTGAGCTTTGAATACGTCACGTCACGGACTCTTAGGCGACACGGGGGAGTTCAGCTGCGCAGCCTGCCAGAGGAACGTCGCCCACGAGGCCTCGCTAGCCTTGAGGAGCTGTAGGCGCCGATGCACGTGGCTCGTTCTGTCGGGCGCGAAGAGGTTTGCTTTGGCTGCCGAAATTTCAGCTTGGCTTTGCGCCCTGTAGCGGTGGTATTTTTGTATTTCTAAATTGTGTTAATGCTAGGCGTTCGGCACATCGGGGAACGACTGTGTGCTGCCGTGAAGAACTGCAGGCTCCCGCCCTCAGCCCTTTCTCGGCAAGTTATCGGGTGTCGAGAGCGGCCGGGAGACTCCGAATGCCGGCGGAAAGGTTCTCTGCCCGCTCCTGACGAGGAGCCTTCGGCCGCGGGAAGGTCGGCGGCGTCCTTCCCGGACTCGTGAGTAATAAGCCGCGGTTCGCGGGCCGGCAGGGCAGGGGAGGGGAGGGGAGGGGGGGGGGAATAGCGCCTGGTAGCCCGGCGGCTCCGGCGTCGCCGTTGCTAGCGGGGCCCCGAGGTCCATGTGAAGCCTCAGCTGCCTGTCGGGAGCTTTGTTTTGGTGTGTTTACCTGGCAAAAGCAGCGAGGGAGGCCTCAAAGAAGAATTTTCGTGCCTAGGTGGGTAAGCTGCGACCCCAGCTGTCTTTGCCTTGCTTTGCCGCTTAGTGTCGTAACGGCGACTTGGGAGCCCGCGATAAAAACCGTTCCGGGGCCGAAGGGAGGCCCTGCGTTTGCCCCGCTTGGGAAACCGTCGTTAAAGCTTGGGGGGGGGGGCCGAGCTCCGAAAGGAGACTCTGCCGGTGACCTCGGTGGTCCGATTCGTTTGCAGGCTGACGTTCCGAGGGCCGGCGAGCGGAAGAGGAGCAGCTCAGCCCGTTCGGTTGATTTCGGCGATCCTGTTTTAAGGAAGCGCGTAAGTGCAGACGGGGTCTGGGAGGCTTTTCGCCCGAGACGGGAAAGAGCGAGGAAGACTGGAGAGCGTGGAAAAACTAGGTGCCGCGGGTACTGAAGCTGTTAAGGGCTGAGAGAATTTGGGCTTAAGCATCTGAAAGGGGCTGCTAACGCGCAAGGAGCGGTAAAATACCATCGCTGGACAGCAGGCTCCTTTCCGGCCCTCCGTCCCCCTCTGCAGCCTTCTCGTTCTGTTTGTTTCTGTTCCTCTTTTCTGGCTGGGCTGTGCAGCGATCCCGGAAGGACGTGTCTTTTGAGGTGTGCCTTTGCGAAGGTGGTTCGGCTGCCTGGGGGGATGGATCAAAGCCTTTGAGGCTCCCTCCGATCTGTTTCATTTCCTTTTGAATTTCTTCCTTTCTTTGCTTTCTCCTAGGGCGTCTGTCAGCTAACGAGTAAAGAAGATGGAACGGCCTGTCCGCAGAGGAGAACTGACGCACGGTAAACGTGAATACGCTAGACCTCCGCTACGTCACGGGCGTTTGTTTACGTCCGTGCGTTCCAATCTCTAGTTGCGCATTCGGGACGCGGCATCTGCCCGCTATCCGACTCCTCCGTGTAGCGTAGAAGGCGCTGTACAGCTGCCGGTCTCTACGGGAGGTTGTTAGTGAGAAGGAGAACGGTGTATTCCAGCTCGCGACCGCCAAACGGGCTCCTTTAGGTCCGCTTTCAGACTTGGGGCCTACTTCATCGGTCCGCTTGGACGTGGTTTCTTGGGGGGAACGCTAGTGCTTTCCCTGTGCTTTTCCTGCGTCGAAACCGGTAGTTTATAGGCCAGAGCGGTTATGCCGTACCTTCCTTTGAGAGGCGTTTCGTCCGCGTCTCGGGCTTCGGGGAAAATCAATTGGACGGAATTGCCGAAGGCGCGCCTTGAAATAGGCGGTAAATCTAGAAGCGTGTCTGAATCGCGAGGGGCTCGTAACTTGGTCTTTGTCCTCAACGTCTGCTTTTCTTTCGCTCTTATTGCAGGCTTCCCTCCAACGATCGGCGTCGCTGCGGCGTCTCGTGTTTCACGGGCAGCGGTCTCTGCTCAGTAAGGACGTGAGAACTCCTGCGCTCCCGGAGAGCCCGGGATCCCTGCTCCGGGCTGGTCATTTTAGGCCTTTGTGCGGAGCGTTCTTTCTAGCTACGCGCCCCGCGTGAGCCTCTCCTTCGGCCGTTTTCCCAAGGCGGCGGAAACGCTTCTGGGAAACGCCGTCGTTTCCGAAACGTTTCGCCGTGTCCTTGCCGGTAGGGGATACCGTGAGAGCGGGCAGAGGCGGCCGACGTCTGTGCGAGGAAAGAAGCGTGGCGCAAAGAAGGGACCTCTTTGGCCCGCCTGGTCCGCTTTAGAGAGTTTTCTTTTGGACCCGAAGGTCGGGTCTGCGAGTGCCGCGCTCAGCGCACGCGTTTGTTTCCCCCCCCCCCCCGTTCTTTTAGCAAGACCGTGCGTGTCCTCGAGCTGTTTGTCCCGAGGGGGGAGTCGCTGCGGGAATTGCTGGGGAGGCCCTGACGGCGGGACGTGAAAAAGACGCCTTTGACCGCGTGCGTGCGGCCGAAGGAACGTCAGCCCAAGAATCCGAAGAAGACATGCCGCGTGCCAGCATCTCGTACCGTTTAATAATAAAAACCGAGCAGTCTGTCAAGCAAATAGCGCGGCTTGCTTTGGGCTGTTTATTTTGTTTAACGATCAGTAAAGGCGAGAGGTCGAAAGTTCTAAAGAAGAACGGCTGCTTCTTGGAACGCTTGCAAATTGTCCCGTTAAGTAGGTGGGTGGTTTTTTTGTTTTCGTTTTGTTTTTTTAAGTGCAGCCTCTGACTCTTTTTTGTCTGTGGAGTATTTTGCAACGATGTTCAAAGGAAAGCGCTGTTACTGAAGCCTCTAGGAGCAGCGGCTCGAGCACGACACGCGGCGACGCTGCGCCTCGCAGCAGGCGCTGTAAATAAGGGCAGATGAGCCGAGGCGAGGGTGGTGAAATGTCTGCAAAGGGCGGGCGGGGGGGCTCTGCAGCGGTGTGCGCGTGCCGGGGGCGGCCGCGCGCCCTGCTGCCCTCGGGGCGTCCAAAAAGCGGTACGGCACGATAAAGGGGGGCGCGCATGCGCACTGGGTTCCGCCGCGCTCACTGCTGCCACCCTGTGTCCAAAAATCGGTACTGCACCCTGTGGGGGGGCGCGCGTGCGCACTGGGTTCTGCCATGCTCACTGCTGCCACCCTGTGTCCAAAAATCGGTACTGCACCCTGTGGGGGGGGCGCGCACGCGCACAGCGTTCCGCCGCGCTCACTGCTGCCACCCTGTGTCCAAAAAGCGGTACTGCACCCGGTGGGGGGGGCGCGCATGCGCAGACAGCCGGCGCGCACATGCTCAGTGCCGGTCGCCATGTTTGCTGCTGCTCTCCGCCGTTTCGGTAACGGGTAAGCGAATGGAGCGTGCTCGTCGCCCCTTCCCGGTGCTCTTGGAGCGGCCACGGGCTCGGGCAGCCTCGGGGCGCTCGCTGGGAGTCCCGGGCTGCCGCGGCGGGCTGCGGTTCGCACGCGTGAGCCGCCCGGCTGCAGCGCCGCGGCGCGAGCATGCCATTGCGGGTCTCGCCTCCCTTCGTGCTCCCCCCCGCCCCTCGGGCTCCCCGGCTCCCCCCCGCCCCTCGGGATTCCCCGCTCCACCCGCCCCTCGCGCTCCCCCCCCGCTTCTCGGGCTCCCCTCGCGCTCCCCCCCACCCCCGCGCTCCCCCCTGCTTCTCGGGCTCCCCTCGCGCTCCCCCCCCGCTCCTCGGGCTCCCCCTGCTCCCCTCGCGCTCCGCCCCGCCCCTCGCGCTCCCCCCCGCTTCTCGGGCTCCCCTCGCGCTCCCCCTGCTCCCCTCGCGCTCCCCCTGCTCCCCTCGCGCTCCGCCCCGCCCCTCGGGCTCCCCCTGCTCCCCTCGCGCTCCCCCCCGCTTCTCGGGCTCCCCCCTGCTTCTCAGGCTCTTCTCACGCTCCCCCCCGCTCCTCGGGCTCCCCTTGCTCCCCTCGCGCTCTGCCCCGCCCCTCGCACTCCCCCTGCTCCCCTCGCGCTCCCCCCCGCTTCTCGGGCTCCCCCCTGCTTCTCAGGCTCCTCTCGGGCTCCCCTTGCTCCCCTCGCGCTCCGCCCCGCCCCTCGCGCTCCCCCTGGTCCCCTCGCGCTCCCCCCCGCCCCCGCGCTCCCCCCCCGCTTCTCGGGCTCCCCTCGTGCTCCCCCCCGCTCCTCGGGCCCCCCTGCTCCCCTCACGCTCCCCCCCCGCCTCTCGCGCTCCCCTCGCACTCCGCCCCGCCCCTCGGGCTCCCCTCGCTCCCCCCCGCCCCTCGGGCTCCCTCTGCTCCCCTCCCGCTCCCCTCGCTCCCCCCCGCCCCTCCCGCTCCCCTCGCTCCCCCCCCCCGCGCTGTCCGAGCCGGCACGTGCGCGGTGCTCAAGCGTCACTGCCGCCGCAGTCCGTTGGCGAGCGGCGCATGCGCGGCGGCGGGGAAGCAAGATGGCGGCGAGCAGGGAGGGCGTTTTCGCTCGGCGGCGGCGGCGGGTGAGTGCGGAGGTGGCGTGGAGTGAAGGATGTGGGGCCCCCGGGTGAGGCGAACGCATAGGTTCGGGGGGCGTCGGGCTGCATCCTGCCCGCTGCGGCCGTCGCTGCGTGGAGGCGGCGGTGCGGGGCGAGTGGGGGGGCGGGCTGGGACCCGGCGCCGCGCCGGGAGCGCGGGTGTGACTTTGCGTTTTGCGTGCGCGGCGTTTAGGGCGCCAGTTCGTTGGCAGCGCGGGCCGGGGCACGCGCTCGCCCCTGCGGAGGCGGCGCGGCGGAGCGGAGCGGGGGGGCAGGCGGGCCCCGGAGCAGGGTTGCGGCGCGGCGTCGGCCCTGTAGTGTTTCCAAACGGCTTACCCCGTAACGTACGATGCAAAGCGGTGTATTAAGACCTTTCCTTTGAGGGAAAGAAGGAAAAAGAAAGAAAGGGGGGAAAGAAAAAAAAAAAAAAAACCACAGGAAAGAGAAAAAGAACGCGTGTAAATCAAAGTGTTTTGTTGGAAGCGAAATGCAATTTTCTGTCTTTGTTACAGAGGCGGAACCGACAATAGCAAATGCTGACAAAGAGCAAAGCCGGACGAGCGAGCGGTTTTTTGCGCTTACTCCCGAAGGGGCGGGCTGAAAGGAGGAAGCAAAAATGCAGCAGCGGACCCTCGATCTCCCCAGAAGCTGCGACAGTAGGAGGCGTTCTGGCCCGGGTAACCAAGGTAACTCTTGATGCGGAACGTTCGTTCTTTCGGCCTCCCTCCCGGAGGCAGCGCTGAGGACTAAGCGACCCGTTGCTGCCCTGCGCCTCTTGTTAACCGTAGCTGCCTTAGTTTTGCTTCGGTCGTTTGTATTTTGTTTTGTTATCGTACACGCGTACGTAGAAAAGGAAAGATAGGATATTTAATTTTTAGATTCGTTGCCACGGCTGAAGCTGAAGAGACAGAAAAACGTAAGCGAGCCGAAGTAATAAAATTAAAGGGAACCGAGCGAGAGCCGTCTCCGTCGCCCCGAAAGGGAAAGCCCGTTCCTCCCGGTGAGGAAGGTTCGCCGGTAATAGCGATCGGAATAACAGATGAGCGACATCTAACGGAAGGTGCGTACGCGTTACGGAAAGGACGCTGCGTCCATCCGTTTCCGTGCGCGTGACTCTCTGCATCTGTGAAGCGTCGTGCTTTAAGAGCTCCAAGACGGCAAATTCCCGTCTTCGGGGAACGGCGGTCAGGTGGCCAGAGAGAGAGGGAGAGGCAAGCGTGCGAATTGTAAAACGAAGAGGAAGGCTCATTTAGCGCGACCCCAGGTTAATTGCCTGGCAATGGTATGTGGGGCAGCAGGAAGACGGCAGCTCGAAGAAAAGGTAAAGCCTTGCGGAATTAGGACTCCTTCCTTCTCGTGTAGTAGATCCGCTTTTGTGCTTAGAAACAACTTTGGATTGTTAATTTCTGCTGAGCTTTGAATACGTCACGTCACGGACTCTTAGGCGACACGGGGGAGTTCAGCTGCGCAGCCTGCCAGAGGAACGTCGCCCACGAGGCCTCGCTAGCCTTGAGGAGCTGTAGGCGCCGATGCACGTGGCTCGTTCTGTCGGGCGCGAAGAGGTTTGCTTTGGCTGCCGAAATTTCAGCTTGGCTTTGCGCCCTGTAGCGGTGGTATTTTTGTATTTCTAAATTGTGTTAATGCTAGGCGTTCGGCACATCGGGGAACGACTGTGTGCTGCCGTGAAGAACTGCAGGCTCCCGCCCTCAGCCCTTTCTCGGCAAGTTATCGGGTGTCGAGAGCGGCCGGGAGACTCCGAATGCCGGCGGAAAGGTTCTCTGCCCGCTCCTGACGAGGAGCCTTCGGCCGCGGGAAGGTCGGCGGCGTCCTTCCCGGACTCGTGAGTAATAAGCCGCGGTTCGCGGGCCGGCAGGGCAGGGGAGGGGAGGGGAGGGGGGGGGGGGGGAATAGCGCCTGGTAGCCCGGCGGCTCCGGCGTCGCCGTTGCTAGCGGGGCCCCGAGGTCCATGTGAAGCCTCAGCTGCCTGTCGGGAGCTTTGTTTTGGTGTGTTTACCTGGCAAAAGCAGCGAGGGAGGCCTCAAAGAAGAATTTTCGTGCCTAGGTGGGTAAGCTGCGACCCCAGCTGTCTTTGCCTTGCTTTGCCGCTTAGTGTCGTAACGGCGACTTGGGAGCCCGCGATAAAAACCGTTCCGGGGCCGAAGGGAGGCCCTGCGTTTGCCCCGCTTGGGAAACCGTCGTTAAAGCTTGGGGGGGGCCGAGCTCCGAAAGGAGACTCTGCCGGTGACCTCGGTGGTCCGATTCGTTTGCAGGCTGACGTTCCGAGGGCCGGCGAGCGGAAGAGGAGCAGCTCAGCCCGTTCGGTTGATTTCGGCGATCCTGTTTTAAGGAAGCGCGTAAGTGCAGACGGGGTCTGGGAGGCTTTTCGCCCGAGACGGGAAAGAGCGAGGAAGACTGGAGAGCGTGGAAAAACTAGGTGCCGCGGGTACTGAAGCTGTTAAGGGCTGAGAGAATTTGGGCTTAAGCATCTGAAAGGGGCTGCTAACGCGCAAGGAGCGGTAAAATACCATCGCTGGACAGCAGGCTCCTTTCCGGCCCTCCGTCCCCCTCTGCAGCCTTCTCGTTCTGTTTGTTTCTGTTCCTCTTTTCTGGCTGGGCTGTGCAGCGATCCCGGAAGGACGTGTCTTTTGAGGTGTGCCTTTGCGAAGGTGGTTCGGCTGCCTGGGGGGATGGATCAAAGCCTTTGAGGCTCCCTCCGATCTGTTTCATTTCCTTTTGAATTTCTTCCTTTCTTTGCTTTCTCCTAGGGCGTCTGTCAGCTAACGAGTAAAGAAGATGGAACGGCCTGTCCGCAGAGGAGAACTGACGCACGGTAAACGTGAATACGCTAGACCTCCGCTACGTCACGGGCGTTTGTTTACGTCCGTGCGTTCCAATCTCTAGTTGCGCATTCGGGACGCGGCATCTGCCCGCTATCCGACTCCTCCGTGTAGCGTAGAAGGCGCTGTACAGCTGCCGGTCTCTACGGGAGGTTGTTAGTGAGAAGGAGAACGGTGTATTCCAGCTCGCGACCGCCAAACGGGCTCCTTTAGGTCCGCTTTCAGACTTGGGGCCTACTTCATCGGTCCGCTTGGACGTGGTTTCTTGGGGGGAACGCTAGTGCTTTCCCTGTGCTTTTCCTGCGTCGAAACCGGTAGTTTATAGGCCAGAGCGGTTATGCCGTACCTTCCTTTGAGAGGCGTTTCGTCCGCGTCTCGGGCTTCGGGGAAAATCAATTGGACGGAATTGCCGAAGGCGCGCCTTGAAATAGGCGGTAAATCTAGAAGCGTGTCTGAATCGCGAGGGGCTCGTAACTTGGTCTTTGTCCTCAACGTCTGCTTTTCTTTCGCTCTTATTGCAGGCTTCCCTCCAACGATCGGCGTCGCTGCGGCGTCTCGTGTTTCACGGGCAGCGGTCTCTGCTCAGTAAGGACGTGAGAACTCCTGCGCTCCCGGAGAGCCCGGGATCCCTGCTCCGGGCTGGTCATTTTAGGCCTTTGTGCGGAGCGTTCTTTCTAGCTACGCGCCCCGCGTGAGCCTCTCCTTCGGCCGTTTTCCCAAGGCGGCGGAAACGCTTCTGGGAAACGCCGTCGTTTCCGAAACGTTTCGCCGTGTCCTTGCCGGTAGGGGATACCGTGAGAGCGGGCAGAGGCGGCCGACGTCTGTGCGAGGAAAGAAGCGTGGCGCAAAGAAGGGACCTCTTTGGCCCGCCTGGTCCGCTTTAGAGAGTTTTCTTTTGGACCCGAAGGTCGGGTCTGCGAGTGCCGCGCTCAGCGCACGCGTTTGTTTCCCCCCCCCCCCCGTTCTTTTAGCAAGACCGTGCGTGTCCTCGAGCTGTTTGTCCCGAGGGGGGAGTCGCTGCGGGAATTGCTGGGGAGGCCCTGACGGCGGGACGTGAAAAAGACGCCTTTGACCGCGTGCGTGCGGCCGAAGGAACGTCAGCCCAAGAATCCGAAGAAGACATGCCGCGTGCCAGCATCTCGTACCGTTTAATAATAAAAACCGAGCAGTCTGTCAAGCAAATAGCGCGGCTTGCTTTGGGCTGTTTATTTTGTTTAACGATCAGTAAAGGCGAGAGGTCGAAAGTTCTAAAGAAGAACGGCTGCTTCTTGGAACGCTTGCAAATTGTCCCGTTAAGTAGGTGGGTGGTTTTTTTGTTTTCGTTTTGTTTTTTTAAGTGCAGCCTCTGACTCTTTTTTGTCTGTGGAGTATTTTGCAACGATGTTCAAAGGAAAGCGCTGTTACTGAAGCCTCTAGGAGCAGCGGCTCGAGCACGACACGCGGCGACGCTGCGCCTCGCAGCAGGCGCTGTAAATAAGGGCAGATGAGCCGAGGCGAGGGTGGTGAAATGTCTGCAAAGGGCGGGCGGGGGGGCTCTGCAGCGGTGTGCGCGTGCCGGGGGCGGCCGCGCGCCCTGCTGCCCTCGGGGCGTCCAAAAAGCGGTACGGCACGATAAAGGGGGGCGCGCATGCGCACTGGGTTCCGCCGCGCTCACTGCTGCCACCCTGTGTCCAAAAATCGGTACTGCACCCTGTGGGGGGGCGCGCGTGCGCACTGGGTTCTGCCATGCTCACTGCTGCCACCCTGTGTCCAAAAATCGGTACTGCACCCTGTGGGGGGGGGCGCGCACGCGCACAGCGTTCCGCCGCGCTCACTGCTGCCACCCTGTGTCCAAAAAGCGGTACTGCACCCGGTGGGGGGGGCGCGCATGCGCAGACAGCCGGCGCGCACATGCTCAGTGCCGGTCGCCATGTTTGCTGCTGCTCTCCGCCGTTTCGGTAACGGGTAAGCGAATGGAGCGTGCTCGTCGCCCCTTCCCGGTGCTCTTGGAGCGGCCACGGGCTCGGGCAGCCTCGGGGCGCTCGCTGGGAGTCCCGGGCTGCCGCGGCGGGCTGCGGTTCGCACGCGTGAGCCGCCCGGCTGCAGCGCCGCGGCGCGAGCATGCCATTGCGGGTCTCGCCTCCCTTCGTGCTCCCCCCCGCCCCTCGGGCTCCCCGGCTCCCCCCCGCCCCTCGGGATTCCCCGCTCCACCCGCCCCTCGCGCTCCCCCCCGCTTCTCGGGCTCCCCTCGCGCTCCCCCCCACCCCCGCGCTCCCCCCTGCTTCTCGGGCTCCCCTCGCGCTCCCCCCCCGCTCCTCGGGCTCCCCCTGCTCCCCTCGCGCTCCGCCCCGCCCCTCGCGCTCCCCCCCGCTTCTCGGGCTCCCCTCGCGCTCCCCCTGCTCCCCTCGCGCTCCCCCTGCTCCCCTCGCGCTCCGCCCCGCCCCTCGGGCTCCCCCTGCTCCCCTCGCGCTCCCCCCCGCTTCTCGGGCTCCCCTCGCGCTCCCCCCCGCTTCTCGGGCTCCCCCCTGCTTCTCAGGCTCTTCTCACGCTCCCCCCCGCTCCTCGGGCTCCCCTTGCTCCCCTCGCGCTCTGCCCCGCCCCTCGCACTCCCCCTGCTCCCCTCGCGCTCCCCCCCGCTTCTCGGGCTCCCCCCTGCTTCTCAGGCTCCTCTCGGGCTCCCCTTGCTCCCCTCGCGCTCCGCCCCGCCCCTCGCGCTCCCCCTGGTCCCCTCGCGCTCCCCCCCGCCCCCGCGCTCCCCCCCCGCTTCTCGGGCTCCCCTCGTGCTCCCCCCCGCTCCTCGGGCCCCCCTGCTCCCCTCACGCTCCCCCCCCGCCTCTCGCGCTCCCCTCGCACTCCGCCCCGCCCCTCGGGCTCCCCTCGCTCCCCCCCGCCCCTCGGGCTCCCTCTGCTCCCCTCCCGCTCCCCTCGCTCCCCCCCGCCCCTCCCGCTCCCCTCGCTCCCCCCCCCCGCGCTGTCCGAGCCGGCACGTGCGCGGTGCTCAAGCGTCACTGCCGCCGCAGTCCGTTGGCGAGCGGCGCATGCGCGGCGGCGGGGAAGCAAGATGGCGGCGAGCAGGGAGGGCGTTTTCGCTCGGCGGCGGCGGCGGCGGGTGAGTGCGGAGGTGGCGTGGAGTGAAGGATGTGGGGCCCCCGGGTGAGGCGAACGCATAGGTTCGGGGGGCGTCGGGCTGCATCCTGCCCGCTGCGGCCGTCGCTGCGTGGAGGCGGCGGTGCGGGGCGAGTGGGGGGGCGGGCTGGGACCCGGCGCCGCGCCGGGAGCGCGGGTGTGACTTTGCGTTTTGCGTGCGCGGCGTTTAGGGCGCCAGTTCGTTGGCAGCGCGGGCCGGGGCACGCGCTCGCCCCTGCGGAGGCGGCGCAGCGGAGCGGAGCGGGGGGGCAGGCGGGCCCCGGAGCAGGGTTGCGGCGCGGCGTCGGCCCTGTAGTGTTTCCAAACGGCTTACCCCGTAACGTACGATGCAAAGCGGTGTATTAAGACCTTTCCTTTGAGGGAAAGAAGGAAAAAGAAAGAAAGGGGGGAAAGAAAAAAAAAAAAACCACGGGAAAGAGAAAAAGAACGCGTGTAAATCGAAGTGTTTTGTTGGAAGCGAAATGCAATTTTCTGTCTTTGTTACAGAGGCGGAACCGACAATAGCAAATGCTGACAAAGAGCAAAGCCGGACGAGCGAGCGGTTTTTTGCGTTTACTCCCGAAGGGGCGGGCTGAAAGGAGGAAGCAAAAATGCAGCAGCGGACCCTCGATCTCCCCAGAAGCTGCGACAGTAGGAGGCGTTCTGGCCCGGGTAACCAAGGTAACTCTTGATGCGGAACGTTCGTTCTTTCGGCCTCCCTCCCGGAGGCAGCGCTGAGGACTAAGCGACCCGTTGCTGCCCTGCGCCTCTTGTTAACCGTAGCTGCCTTAGTTTTGCTTCGGTCGTTTGTATTTTGTTTTGTTATCGTACACGCGTACGTAGAAAAGGAAAGATAGGATATTTAATTTTTAGATTCGTTGCCACGGCTGAAGCTGAAGAGACAGAAAAACGTAAGCGAGCCGAAGTAATAAAATTAAAGGGAACCGAGCGAGAGCCGTCTCCGTCGCCCCGAAAGGGAAAGCCCGTTCCTCCCGGTGAGGAAGGTTCGCCGGTAATAGCGATCGGAATAACAGATGAGCGACATCTAACGGAAGGTGCGTACGCGTTACGGAAAGGACGCTGCGTCCATCCGTTTCCGTGCGCGTGACTCTCTGCATCTGTGAAGCGTCGTGCTTTAAGAGCTCCAAGACGGCAAATTCCCGTCTTCGGGGAACGGCGGTCAGGTGGCCAGAGAGAGAGGGAGAGGCAAGCGTGCGAATTGTAAAACGAAGAGGAAGGCTCATTTAGCGCGACCCCAGGTTAATTGCCTGGCAATGGTATTTGGGGCAGCAGGAAGACGGCAGCTCGAAGAAAAGGTAAAGCCTTGCGGAATTAGGACTCCTTCCTTCTCGTGTAGTAGATCCGCTTTTGTGCTTAGAAACAACTTTGGATTGTTAATTTCTGCTGAGCTTTGAATACGTCACGTCACGGACTCTTAGGCGACACGGGGGAGTTCAGCTGCGCAGCCTGCCAGAGGAACGTCGCCCACGAGGCCTCGCTAGCCTTGAGGAGCTGTAGGCGCCGATGCACGTGGCTCGTTCTGTCGGGCGCGAAGAGGTTTGCTTTGGCTGCCGAAATTTCAGCTTGGCTTTGCGCCCTGTAGCGGTGGTATTTTTGTATTTCTAAATTGTGTTAATGCTAGGCGTTCGGCACATCGGGGAACGACTGTGTGCTGCCGTGAAGAACTGCAGGCTCCCGCCCTCAGCCCTTTCTCGGCAAGTTATCGGGTGTCGAGAGCGGCCGGGAGACTCCGAATGCCGGCGGAAAGGTTCTCTGCCCGCTCCTGACGAGGAGCCTTCGGCCGCGGGAAGGTCGGCGGCGTCCTTCCCGGACTCGTGAGTAATAAGCCGCGGTTCGCGGGCCGGCAGGGCAGGGGAGGGGAGGGGAGGGGGGGGGGAATAGCGCCTGGTAGCCCGGCGGCTCCGGCGTCGCCGTTGCTAGCGGGGCCCCGAGGTCCATGTGAAGCCTCAGCTGCCTGTCGGGAGCTTTGTTTTGGTGTGTTTACCTGGCAAAAGCAGCGAGGGAGGCCTCAAAGAAGAATTTTCGTGCCTAGGTGGGTAAGCTGCGACCCCAGCTGTCTTTGCCTTGCTTTGCCGCTTAGTGTCGTAACGGCGACTTGGGAGCCCGCGATAAAAACCGTTCCGGGGCCGAAGGGAGGCCCTGCGTTTGCCCCGCTTGGGAAACCGTCGTTAAAGCTTGGGGGGGGGGGCCGAGCTCCGAAAGGAGACTCTGCCGGTGACCTCGGTGGTCCGATTCGTTTGCAGGCTGACGTTCCGAGGGCCGGCGAGCGGAAGAGGAGCAGCTCAGCCCGTTCGGTTGATTTCGGCGATCCTGTTTTAAGGAAGCGCGTAAGTGCAGACGGGGTCTGGGAGGCTTTTTGCCCGAGACGGGAAAGAGCGAGGAAGACTGGAGAGCGTGGAAAAACTAGGTGCCGCGGGTACTGAAGCTGTTAAGGGCTGAGAGAATTTGGGCTTAAGCATCTGAAAGGGGCTGCTAACGCGCAAGGAGCGGTAAGATACCATCGCTGGACAGCAGGCTCCTTTCCGGCCCTCCGTCCCCCTCTGCAGCCTTCTCGTTCTGTTTGTTTCTGTTCCTCTTTTCTGGCTGGGCTGTGCAGCGATCCCGGAAGGACGTGTCTTTTGAGGTGTGCCTTTGCGAAGGTGGTTCGGCTGCCTGGGGGGATGGATCAAAGCCTTTGAGGCTCCCTCCGATCTGTTTCATTTCCTTTTGAATTTCTTCCTTTCTTTGCTTTCTCCTAGGGCGTCTGTCAGCTAACGAGTAAAGAAGATGGAACGGCCTGTCCGCAGAGGAGAACTGACGCACGGTAAACGTGAATACGCTAGACCTCCGCTACGTCACGGGCGTTTGTTTACGTCCGTGCGTTCCAATCTCTAGTTGCGCATTCGGGACGCGGCATCTGCCCGCTATCCGACTCCTCCGTGTAGCGTAGAAGGCGCTGTACAGCTGCCGGTCTCTACGGGAGGTTGTTAGTGAGAAGGAGAACGGTGTATTCCAGCTCGCGACCGCCAAACGGGCTCCTTTAGGTCCGCTTTCAGACTTGGGGCCTACTTCATCGGTCCGCTTGGACGTGGTTTCTTGGGGGGAACGCTAGTGCTTTCCCTGTGCTTTTCCTGCGTCGAAACCGGTAGTTTATAGGCCAGAGCGGTTATGCCGTACCTTCCTTTGAGAGGCGTTTCGTCCGCGTCTCGGGCTTCGGGGAAAATCAATTGGACGGAATTGCCGAAGGCGCGCCTTGAAATAGGCGGTAAATCTAGAAGCGTGTCTGAATCGCGAGGGGCTCGTAACTTGGTCTTTGTCCTCAACGTCTGCTTTTCTTTCGCTCTTATTGCAGGCTTCCCTCCAACGATCGGCGTCGCTGCGGCGTCTCGTGTTTCACGGGCAGCGGTCTCTGCTCAGTAAGGACGTGAGAACTCCTGCGCTCCCGGAGAGCCCGGGATCCCTGCTCCGGGCTGGTCATTTTAGGCCTTTGTGCGGAGCGTTCTTTCTAGCTACGCGCCCCGCGTGAGCCTCTCCTTCGGCCGTTTTCCCAAGGCGGCGGAAACGCTTCTGGGAAACGCCGTCGTTTCCGAAACGTTTCGCCGTGTCCTTGCCGGTAGGGGATACCGTGAGAGCGGGCAGAGGCGGCCGACGTCTGTGCGAGGAAAGAAGCGTGGCGCAAAGAAGGGACCTCTTTGGCCCGCCTGGTCCGCTTTAGAGAGTTTTCTTTTGGACCCGAAGGTCGGGTCTGCGAGTGCCGCGCTCAGCGCACGCGTTTGTTTCCCCCCCCCCCCCCCCGTTCTTTTAGCAAGACCGTGCGTGTCCTCGAGCTGTTTGTCCCGAGGGGGGAGTCGCTGCGGGAATTGCTGGGGAGGCCCTGACGGCGGGACGTGAAAAAGACGCCTTTGACCGCGTGCGTGCGGCCGAAGGAACGTCAGCCCAAGAATCCGAAGAAGACATGCCGCGTGCCAGCATCTCGTACCGTTTAATAATAAAAACCGAGCAGTCTGTCAAGCAAATAGCGCGGCTTGCTTTGGGCTGTTTATTTTGTTTAACGATCAGTAAAGGCGAGAGGTCGAAAGTTCTAAAGAAGAACGGCTGCTTCTTGGAACGCTTGCAAATTGTCCCGTTAAGTAGGTGGGTGGTTTTTTTGTTTTCGTTTTGTTTTTTTAAGTGCAGCCTCTGACTCTTTTTTGTCTGTGGAGTATTTTGCAACGATGTTCAAAGGAAAGCGCTGTTACTGAAGCCTCTAGGAGCAGCGGCTCGAGCACGACACGCGGCGACGCTGCGCCTCGCAGCAGGCGCTGTAAATAAGGGCAGATGAGCCGAGGCGAGGGTGGTGAAATGTCTGCAAAGGGCGGGCGGGGGGGCTCTGCAGCGGTGTGCGCGTGCCGGGGGCGGCCGCGCGCCCTGCTGCCCTCGGGGCGTCCAAAAAGCGGTACGGCACGATAAAGGGGGGCGCGCATGCGCACTGGGTTCCGCCGTGCTCACTGCTGCCACCCTGTGTCCAAAAATCGGTACTGCACCCTGTGGGGGGGCTCGTGTGCGCACTGGGTTCCGCCGTGCTCACTGCTGCCACCCTGTGTCCAAAAAGCGGTACTGCACCCGGTGGGGGGGGCGCGCACGCGCACAGCGTTCCGCCGCGCTCACTGCTGCCACCCTGTGTCCAAAAAGCGGTACTGCACCCGGTGGGGGGGGCGCGCATGCGCAGACAGCCGGCGCGCACATGCTCAGTGCCGGTCGCCATGTTTGCTGCTGCTCTCCGCCGTTTCGGTAACGGGTAAGCGAATGGAGCGTGCTCGTCGCCCCTTCCCGGTGCTCTTGGAGCGGCCACGGGCTCGGGCAGCCTCGGGGCGCTCGCTGGGAGTCCCGGGCTGCCGCGGCGGGCTGCGGTTCGCACGCGTGAGCCGCCCGGCTGCAGCGCCGCGGCGCGAGCATGCCATTGCGGGTCTCGCCTCCCTTCGTGCTCCCCCCCGCCCCTCGGGCTCCCCGGCTCCCCCCCGCCCCTCGGGATTCCCCGCTCCACCCGCCCCTCGCGCTCCCCCCCGCTTCTCGGGCTCCCCTCGCGCTCCCCCCCACCCCCGCGCTCCCCCCTGCTTCTCGGGCTCCCCTCGCGCTCCCCCCCCGCTCCTCGGGCTCCCCCTGCTCCCCTCGCGCTCCCCCCCGCTTCTCGGGCTCCCCTCGCGCTCCCCCTGCTCCCCTCGCGCTCCCCCTGCTCCCCTCGCGCTCCGCCCCGCCCCTCGGGCTCCCCCTGCTCCCCTCGCGCTCCCCCCCGCTTCTCGGGCTCCCCTCGCGCTCCCCCCCGCTTCTCGGGCTCCCCCCTGCTTCTCAGGCTCTTCTCACGCTCCCCCCCGCTCCTCGGGCTCCCCTTGCTCCCCTCGCGCTCTGCCCCGCCCCTCGCACTCCCCCTGCTCCCCTCGCGCTCCCCCCCGCTTCTCGGGCTCCCCCCTGCTTCTCAGGCTCCTCTCGGGCTCCCCTTGCTCCCCTCGCGCTCCGCCCCGCCCCTCGCGCTCCCCCTGGTCCCCTCGCGCTCCCCCCCGCCCCCGCGCTCCCCCCCCGCTTCTCGGGCTCCCCTCGTGCTCCCCCCCGCTCCTCGGGCCCCCCTGCTCCCCTCACGCTCCCCCCCCGCCTCTCGCGCTCCCCTCGCACTCCGCCCCGCCCCTCGGGCTCCCCTCGCTCCCCCCCGCCCCTCGGGCTCCCTCTGCTCCCCTCCCGCTCCCCTCGCTCCCCCCCGCCCCTCCCGCTCCCCTCGCTCCCCCCCCCCGCGCTGTCCGAGCCGGCACGTGCGCGGTGCTCAAGCGTCACTGCCGCCGCAGTCCGTTGGCGAGCGGCGCATGCGCGGCGGCGGGGAAGCAAGATGGCGGCGAGCAGGGAGGGCGTTTTCGCTCGGCGGCGGCGGCGGCGGGTGAGTGCGGAGGTGGCGTGGAGTGAAGGATGTGGGGCCCCCGGGTGAGGCGAACGCATAGGTTCGGGGGGCGTCGGGCTGCATCCTGCCCGCTGCGGCCGTCGCTGCGTGGAGGCGGCGGTGCGGGGCGAGTGGGGGGGCGGGCTGGGACCCGGCGCCGCGCCGGGAGCGCGGGTGTGACTTTGCGTTTTGCGTGCGCGGCGTTTAGGGCGCCAGTTCGTTGGCAGCGCGGGCCGGGGCACGCGCTCGCCCCTGCGGAGGCGGCGCAGCGGAGCGGAGCGGGGGGGCAGGCGGGCCCCGGAGCAGGGTTGCGGCGCGGCGTCGGCCCTGTAGTGTTTCCAAACGGCTTACCCCGTAACGTACGATGCAAAGCGGTGTATTAAGACCTTTCCTTTGAGGGAAAGAAGGAAAAAGAAAGAAAGGGGGGAAAGAAAAAAAAAAAAACCACGGGAAAGAGAAAAAGAACGCGTGTAAATCGAAGTGTTTTGTTGGAAGCGAAATGCAATTTTCTGTCTTTGTTACAGAGGCGGAACCGACAATAGCAAATGCTGACAAAGAGCAAAGCCGGACGAGCGAGCGGTTTTTTGCGTTTACTCCCGAAGGGGCGGGCTGAAAGGAGGAAGCAAAAATGCAGCAGCGGACCCTCGATCTCCCCAGAAGCTGCGACAGTAGGAGGCGTTCTGGCCCGGGTAACCAAGGTAACTCTTGATGCGGAACGTTCGTTCTTTCGGCCTCCCTCCCGGAGGCAGCGCTGAGGACTAAGCGACCCGTTGCTGCCCTGCGCCTCTTGTTAACCGTAGCTGCCTTAGTTTTGCTTCGGTCGTTTGTATTTTGTTTTGTTATCGTACACGCGTACGTAGAAAAGGAAAGATAGGATATTTAATTTTTAGATTCGTTGCCACGGCTGAAGCTGAAGAGACAGAAAAACGTAAGCGAGCCGAAGTAATAAAATTAAAGGGAACCGAGCGAGAGCCGTCTCCGTTGCCCCGAAAGGGAAAGCCCGTTCCTCCCGGTGAGGAAGGTTCGCCGGTAATAGCGATCGGAATAACAGATGAGCGACATCTAACGGAAGGTGCGTACGCGTTACGGAAAGGACGCTGCGTCCATCCGTTTCCGTGCGCGTGACTCTCTGCATCTGTGAAGCGTCGTGCTTTAAGAGCTCCAAGACGGCAAATTCCCGTCTTCGGGGAACGGCGGTCAGGTGGCCAGAGAGAGAGGGAGAGGCAAGCGTGCGAATTGTAAAACGAAGAGGAAGGCTCATTTAGCGCGACCCCAGGTTAATTGCCTGGCAATGGTATTTGGGGCAGCAGGAAGACGGCAGCTCGAAGAAAAGGTAAAGCCTTGCGGAATTAGGACTCCTTCCTTCTCGTGTAGTAGATCCGCTTTTGTGCTTAGAAACAACTTTGGATTGTTAATTTCTGCTGAGCTTTGAATACGTCACGTCACGGACTCTTAGGCGACACGGGGGAGTTCAGCTGCGCAGCCTGCCAGAGGAACGTCGCCCACGAGGCCTCGCTAGCCTTGAGGAGCTGTAGGCGCCGATGCACGTGGCTCGTTCTGTCGGGCGCGAAGAGGTTTGCTTTGGCTGCCGAAATTTCAGCTTGGCTTTGCGCCCTGTAGCGGTGGTATTTTTGTATTTCTAAATTGTGTTAATGCTAGGCGTTCGGCACATCGGGGAACGACTGTGTGCTGCCGTGAAGAACTGCAGGCTCCCGCCCTCAGCCCTTTCTCGGCAAGTTATCGGGTGTCGAGAGCGGCCGGGAGACTCCGAATGCCGGCGGAAAGGTTCTCTGCCCGCTCCTGACGAGGAGCCTTCGGCCGCGGGGAAGGTCGGCGGCGTCCTTCCCGGACTCGTGAGTAATAAGCCGCGGTTCGCGGGCCGGCAGGGCAGGGGAGGGGAGGGGAGGGGGGGGGGGGGGAATAGCGCCTGGTAGCCCGGCGGCTCCGGCGTCGCCGTTGCTAGCGGGGGCCCCGAGGTCCATGTGAAGCCCTCAGCTGCCTGTCGGGAGCTTTGTTTTGGTGTGTTTACCTGGCAAAAGCAGCGAGGGAGGCCTCAAAGAAGAATTTTCGTGCCTAGGTGGGTAAGCTGCGACCCCAGCTGTCTTTGCCTTGCTTTGCCGCTTAGTGTCGTAACGGCGACTTGGGAGCCCCGCGATAAAAACCGTTCCGGGGCCGAAGGGAGGCCCTGCGTTTGCCCCGCTTGGAAACCGTCGTTAAAGCTTGGGGGGGGGGGCCGAGCTCCGAAAGGAGACTCTGCCGGTGACCTCGGTGGTCCGATTCGTTTGCAGGCTGACGTTCCGAGGGCCGGCGAGCGGAAGAGGAGCAGCTCAGCCCGTTCGGTTGATTTCGGCGATCCTGTTTTAAGGAAGCGCGTAAGTGCAGACGGGGTCTGGGAGGCTTTTCGCCCGAGACGGGAAAGAGCGAGGAAGACTGGAGAGCGTGGAAAAACTAGGTGCCGCGGGTACTGAAGCTGTTAAGGGCTGAGAGAATTTGGGCTTAAGCATCTGAAAGGGGCTGCTAACGCGCAAGGAGCGGTAAAATACCATCGCTGGACAGCAGGCTCCTTTCCGGCCCTCCGTCCCCCTCTGCAGCCTTCTCGTTCTGTTTGTTTCTGTTCCTCTTTTCTGGCTGGGCTGTGCAGCGATCCCGGAAGGACGTGTCTTTTGAGGTGTGCCTTTGCGAAGGTGGTTCGGCTGCCTGGGGGGATGGATCAAAGCCTTTGAGGCTCCCTCCGATCTGTTTCATTTCCTTTTGAATTTCTTCCTTTCTTTGCTTTCTCCTAGGGCGTCTGTCAGCTAACGAGTAAAGAAGATGGAACGGCCTGTCCGCAGAGGAGAACTGACGCACGGTAAACGTGAATACGCTAGACCTCCGCTACGTCACGGGCGTTTGTTTACGTCCGTGCGTTCCAATCTCTAGTTGCGCATTCGGGACGCGGCATCTGCCCGCTATCCGACTCCTCCGTGTAGCGTAGAAGGCGCTGTACAGCTGCCGGTCTCTACGGGAGGTTGTTAGTGAGAAGGAGAACGGTGTATTCCAGCTCGCGACCGCCAAACGGGCTCCTTTAGGTCCGCTTTCAGACTTGGGGCCTACTTCATCGGTCCGCTTGGACGTGGTTTCTTGGGGGGAACGCTAGTGCTTTCCCTGTGCTTTTCCTGCGTCGAAACCGGTAGTTTATAGGCCAGAGCGGTTATGCCGTACCTTCCTTTGAGAGGCGTTTCGTCCGTGTCTCGGGCTTCGGGGAAAATCAATTGGACGGAATTGCCGAAGGCGCGCCTTGAAATAGGCGGTAAATCTAGAAGCGTGTCTGAATCGCGAGGGGCTCGTAACTTGGTCTTTGTCCTCAACGTCTGCTTTTCTTTCGCTCTTATTGCAGGCTTCCCTCCAACGATCGGCGTCGCTGCGGCGTCTCGTGTTTCACGGGCAGCGGTCTCTGCTCAGTAAGGACGTGAGAACTCCTGCGCTCCCGGAGAGCCCGGGATCCCTGCTCCGGGCTGGTCATTTTAGGCCTTTGTGCGGAGCGTTCTTTCTAGCTACGCGCCCCGCGTGAGCCTCTCCTTCGGCCGTTTTCCCAAGGCGGCGGAAACGCTTCTGGGAAACGCCGTCGTTTCCGAAACGTTTCGCCGTGTCCTTGCCGGTAGGGGATACCGTGAGAGCGGGCAGAGGCGGCCGACGTCTGTGCGAGGAAAGAAGCGTGGCGCAAAGAAGGGACCTCTTTGGCCCGCCTGGTCCGCTTTAGAGAGTTTTCTTTTGGACCCGAAGATCGGGTCTGCGAGTGCCGCGCTCAGCGCACGCGTTTGTTCCCCCCCCCCCCCGTTCTTTTAGCAAGACCGTGCGTGTCCTCGAGCTGTTTGTCCCGAGGGGGGAGTCGCTGCGGGAATTGCTGGGGAGGCCCTGACGGCGGGACGTGAAAAAGACGCCTTTGACCGCGTGCGTGCGGCCGAAGGAACGTCAGCCCAAGAATCCGAAGAAGACATGCCGCGTGCCAGCATCTCGTACCGTTTAATAATAAAAACCGAGCAGTCTGTCAAGCAAATAGCGCGGCTTGCTTTGGGCTGTTTATTTTGTTTAACGATCAGTAAAGGCGAGAGGTCGAAAGTTCTAAAGAAGAACGGCTGCTTCTTGGAACGCTTGCAAATTGTCCCGTTAAGTAGGTGGGTGGTTTTTTTGTTTTCGTTTTGTTTTTTTAAGTGCAGCCTCTGACTCTTTTTTGTCTGTGGAGTATTTTGCAACGATGTTCAAAGGAAAGCGCTGTTACTGAAGCCTCTAGGAGCAGCGGCTCGAGCACGACACGCGGCGACGCTGCGCCTCGCAGCAGGCGCTGTAAATAAGGGCAGATGAGCCGAGGCGAGGGTGGTGAAATGTCTGCAAAGGGCGGGCGGGGGGGCTCTGCAGCGGTGTGCGCGTGCCGGGGGCGGCCGCGCGCCCTGCTGCCCTCGGGGCGTCCAAAAAGCGGTACGGCACGATAAAGGGGGGCGCGCATGCGCACTGGGTTCCGCCGTGCTCACTGCTGCCACCCTGTGTCCAAAAATCGGTACTGCACCCTGTGGGGGGGCTCGTGTGCGCACTGGGTTCCGCCGTGCTCACTGCTGCCACCCTGTGTCCAAAAAGCGGTACTGCACCCGGTGGGGGGGGCGCGCACGCGCACAGCGTTCCGCCGCGCTCACTGCTGCCACCCTGTGTCCAAAAAGCGGTACTGCACCCGGTGGGGGGGGCGCGCATGCGCAGACAGCCGGCGCGCACATGCTCAGTGCCGGTCGCCATGTTTGCTGCTGCTCTCCGCCGTTTCGGTAACGGGTAAGCGAATGGAGCGTGCTCGTCGCCCCTTCCCGGTGCTCTTGGAGCGGCCACGGCTCGGGCAGCCTCGGGGCGCTCGCTGGGAGTCCCGGGCTGCCGCGGCGGGCTGCGGTTCGCACGCGTGAGCCGCCCGGCTGCAGCGCCGCGGCGCGAGCATGCCATTGCGGGTCTCGCCTCCCTTCGTGCTCCCCCCCGCCCCTCGGGCTCCCCGGCTCCCCCCGCCCCTCGGGATTCCCCGCTCCACCCGCCCCTCGCGCTCCCCCCCGCTTCTCGGGCTCCCCTCGCGCTCCCCCCCACCCCCCGCGCTCCCCCCGCTTCTCGGGCTCCCCTCGCGCTCCCCCCCCGCTTCTCGGCTCCCCCCTGCTTCTCAGGCTCTTCTCACGCTCCCCCCCGCTCCTCGGGCTCCCCTTGCTCCCCTCGCGCTCTGCCCCGCCCCTCGCACTCCCCCTGCTCCCCTCGCGCTCCCCCCCGCTTCTTGGGCTCCCCCCTGCTTCTCAGGCTCCTCTCGGGCTCCCCTTGCTCCCCTCGCGCTCCGCCCCGCCCCTCGCGCTCCCCCTGGTCCCCTCGCGCTCCCCCCCGCCCCCGCGCTCCCCCCCCGCTTCTCGGGCTCCCCTCGTGCTCCCCCCCGCTCCTCGGGCCCCCCTGCTCCCCTCACGCTCCCCCCCGCCTCTCGCGCTCCCCTCGCTCCCCCCCGCCCCTCGGGCTCCCTCTGCTCCCCTCCCGCTCCCCTCGCTCCCCCCCGCCCCTCCCGCTCCCCTCGCTCCCCCCCCCCCGCGCTGTCCGAGCCGGCACGTGCGCGGTGCTCAAGCGTCACTGCCGCCGCAGTCCGTTGGCGAGCGGCGCATGCGCGGCGGCGGGGAAGCAAGATGGCGGCGAGCAGGGAGGGCGTTTTCGCTCGGCGGCGGCGGCGGGTGAGTGCGGAGGTGGCGTGGAGTGAAGGATGTGGGGCCCCCGGGTGAGGCGAACGCATAGGTTCGGGGGGCGTCGGGCTGCATCCTGCCCGCTGCGGCCGTCGCTGCGTGGAGGCGGCGGTGCGGGGCGAGTGGGGGGGCGGGCTGGGACCCGGCGCCGCGCCGGGAGCGCGGGTGTGACTTTGCGTTTTGCGTGCGCGGCGTTTAGGGCGCCAGTTCGTTGGCAGCGCGGGCCGGGGCACGCGCTCGCCCCTGCGGAGGCGGCGCGGCGGAGCGGAGCGGGGGGGCAGGCGGGCCCCGGAGCAGGGTTGCGGCGCGGCGTCGGCCCTGTAGTGTTTCCAAACGGCTTACCCCGTAACGTACGATGCAAAGCGGTGTATTATCTTTGAGGGAAAGAAGGAAAAAGAAAGAAAGGGGGGAAAGAAAAAAAAAAAAACCACGGGAAAGAGAAAAAGAACGCGTGTAAATCGAAGTGTTTTGTTGGAAGCGAAATGCAATTTTCTGTCTTTGTTACAGAGGCGGAACCGACAATAGCAAATGCTGACAAAGAGCAAAGCCGGACGAGCGAGCGGTTTTTTGCGTTTACTCCCGAAGGGGCGGGCTGAAAGGAGGAAGCAAAAATGCAGCAGCGGACCCTCGATCTCCCCAGAAGCTGCGACAGTAGGAGGCGTTCTGGCCCGGGTAACCAAGGTAACTCTTGATGCGGAACGTTCGTTCTTTCGGCCTCCCTCCCGGAGGCAGCGCTGAGGACTAAGCGACCCGTTGCTGCCCTGCGCCTCTTGTTAACCGTAGCTGCCTTAGTTTTGCTTCGGTCGTTTGTATTTTGTTTTGTTATCGTACACGCGTACGTAGAAAAGGAAAGATAGGATATTTAATTTTTAGATTCGTTGCCACGGCTGAAGCTGAAGAGACAGAAAAACGTAAGCGAGCCGAAGTAATAAAATTAAAGGGAACCGAGCGAGAGCCGTCTCCGTCGCCCCGAAAGGGAAAGCCCGTTCCTCCCGGTGAGGAAGGTTCGCCGGTAATAGCGATCGGAATAACAGATGAGCGACATCTAACGGAAGGTGCGTACGCGTTACGGAAAGGACGCTGCGGTCCATCCGTTTCCGTGCGCGTGACTCTCTGCATCTGTGAAGCGTCGTGCTTTAAGAGCTCCAAGACGGCAAATTCCCGTCTTCGGGGAACGGCGGTCAGGTGGCCAGAGAGAGAGGGAGAGGCAAGCGTGCGAATTGTAAAACGAAGAGGAAGGCTCATTTAGCGCGACCCCAGGTTAATTGCCTGGCAATGGTATTTGGGGCAGCAGGAAGACGGCAGCTCGAAGAAAAGGTAAAGCCTTGCGGAATTAGGACTCCTTCCTTCTCGTGTAGTAGATCCGCTTTTGTGCTTAGAAACAACTTTGGATTGTTAATTTCTGCTGAGCTTTGAATACGTCACGTCACGGGACTCTTAGGCGACACGGGGGAGTTCAGCTGCGCAGCCTGCCAGAGGAACGTCGCCCACGAGGCCTCGCTAGCCTTGAGGAGCTGTAGGCGCCGATGCACGTGGCTCGTTCTGTCGGGCGCGAAGAGGTTTGCTTTGGCTGCCGAAATTTCAGCTTGGCTTTGCGCCCTGTAGCGGTGGTATTTTTGTATTTCTAAATTGTGTTAATGCTAGGCGTTCGGCACATCGGGGGAACGACTGTGTGCTGCCGTGAAGAACTGCAGGCTCCCCGCCCTCAGCCCTTTCTCGGCAAGTTATCGGGTGTCGAGAGCGGCCGGGAGACTCCGAATGCCGGCGGAAAGGTTCTCTGCCCGCTCCTGACGAGGAGCCTTCGGCCGCGGGAAGGTCGGCGGCGTCCTTCCCGGACTCGTGAGTAATAAGCCGCGGTTCGCGGGCCGGCAGGGCAGGGGAGGGGAGGGGAGGGGGGGGGGGGGAATAGCGCCTGGTAGCCCGGCGGCTCCGGCGTCGCCGTTGCTAGCGGGGCCCCGAGGTCCATGTGAAGCCTCAGCTGCCTGTCGGGAGCTTTGTTTTGGTGTGTTTACCTGGCAAAAGCAGCGAGGGAGGCCTCAAAGAAGAATTTTCGTGCCTAGGTGGGTAAGCTGCGACCCCAGCTGTCTTTGCCTTGCTTTGCCGCTTAGTGTCGTAACGGCGACTTGGGAGCCCGCGATAAAAAACCGTTCCGGGGCCGAAGGGAGGCCCCTGCGTTTGCCCCGCTTGGGAAACCGTCGTTAAAGCTTGGGGGGGGGGGCCGAGCTCCGAAAGGAGACTCTGCCGGTGACCTCGGTGGTCCGATTCGTTTGCAGGCTGACGTTCCGAGGGCCGGCGAGCGGAAGAGGAGCAGCTCAGCCCGTTCGGTTGATTTCGGCGATCCTGTTTTAAGGAAGCGCGTAAGTGCAGACGGGGTCTGGGAGGCTTTTCGCCCGAGACGGGAAAGAGCGAGGAAGACTGGAGAGCGTGGAAAAAACTAGGTGCCGCGGGTACTGAAGCTGTTAAGGGCTGAGAGAATTTGGGCTTAAGCATCTGAAAGGGGCTGCTAACGCGCAAGGAGCGGTAAAATACCATCGCTGGACAGCAGGCTCCTTTCCGGCCCTCCGTCCCCCTCTGCAGCCTTCTCGTTCTGTTTGTTTCTGTTCCTCTTTTCTGGCTGGGCTGTGCAGCGATCCCGGAAGGACGTGTCTTTTGAGGTGTGCCTTTGCGAAGGTGGTTCGGCTGCCTGGGGGGATGGATCAAAGCCTTTGAGGCTCCCTCCGATCTGTTTCATTTCCTTTTGAATTTCTTCCTTTCTTTGCTTTCTCCTAGGGCGTCTGTCAGCTAACGAGTAAAGAAGATGGAACGGCCTGTCCGCAGAGGAGAACTGACGCACGGTAAACGTGAATACGCTAGACCTCCGCTACGTCACGGGCGTTTGTTTACGTCCGTGCGTTCCAATCTCTAGTTGCGCATTCGGGACGCGGCATCTGCCCGCTATCCGACTCCTCCGTGTAGCGTAGAAGGCGCTGTACAGCTGCCGGTCTCTACGGGAGGTTGTTAGTGAGAAGGAGAACGGTGTATTCCAGCTCGCGACCGCCAAACGGGCTCCTTTAGGTCCGCTTTCAGACTTGGGGCCTACTTCATCGGTCCGCTTGGACGTGGTTTCTTGGGGGGAACGCTAGTGCTTTCCCTGTGCTTTTCCTGCGTCGAAACCGGTAGTTTATAGGCCAGAGCGGTTATGCCGTACCTTCCTTTGAGAGGCGTTTCGTCCGCGTCTCGGGCTTCGGGGAAAATCAATTGGACGGAATTGCCGAAGGCGCGCCTTGAAATAGGCGGTAAATCTAGAAGCGTGTCTGAATCGCGAGGGGCTCGTAACTTGGTCTTTGTCCTCAACGTCTGCTTTTCTTTCGCTCTTATTGCAGGCTTCCCTCCAACGATCGGCGTCGCTGCGGCGTCTCGTGTTTCACGGGCAGCGGTCTCTGCTCAGTAAGGACGTGAGAACTCCTGCGCTCCCGGAGAGCCCGGGATCCCTGCTCCGGGCTGGTCATTTTAGGCCTTTGTGCGGAGCGTTCTTTCTAGCTACGCGCCCCGCGTGAGCCTCTCCTTCGGCCGTTTTCCCAAGGCGGCGGAAACGCTTCTGGGAAACGCCGTCGTTGCCGAAACGTTTCGCCGTGTCCTTGCCGGTAGGGGATACCGTGAGAGCGGGCAGAGGCGGCCGACGTCTGTGCGAGGAAAGAAGCGTGGCGCAAAGAAGGGACCTCTTTGGCCCGCCTGGTCCGCTTTAGAGAGTTTTCTTTTGGACCCGAAGATCGGGTCTGCGAGTGCCGCGCTCAGCGCACGCGTTTGTTCCCCCCCCCCCCCGTTCTTTTAGCAAGACCGTGCGTGTCCTCGAGCTGTTTGTCCCGAGGGGGGAGTCGCTGCGGGAATTGCTGGGGAGGCCCTGACGGCGGGACGTGAAAAAGACGCCTTTGACCGCGTGCGTGCGGCCGAAGGAACGTCAGCCCAAGAATCCGAAGAAGACATGCCGCGTGCCAGCATCTCGTACCGTTTAATAATAAAAACCGAGCAGTCTGTCAAGCAAATAGCGCGGCTTGCTTTGGGCTGTTTATTTTGTTTAACGATCAGTAAAGGCGAGAGGTCGAAAGTTCTAAAGAAGAACGGCTGCTTCTTGGAACGCTTGCAAATTGTCCCGTTAAGTAGGTGGGTGGTTTTTTTGTTTTCGTTTTGTTTTTTTAAGTGCAGCCTCTGACTCTTTTTTGTCTGTGGAGTATTTTGCAACGATGTTCAAAGGAAAGCGCTGTTACTGAAGCCTCTAGGAGCAGCGGCTCGAGCACGACACGCGGCGACGCTGCGCCTCGCAGCAGGCGCTGTAAATAAGGGCAGATGAGCCGAGGCGAGGGTGGTGAAATGTCTGCAAAGGGCGGGCGGGGGGGCTCTGCAGCGGTGTGCGCGTGCCGGGGGCGGCCGCGCGCCCTGCTGCCCTCGGGGCGTCCAAAAAGCGGTACGGCACGATAAAGGGGGGCGCGCATGCGCACTGGGTTCCGCCGTGCTCACTGCTGCCACCCTGTGTCCAAAAATCGGTACTGCACCCTGTGGGGGGGCTCGTGTGCGCACTGGGTTCCGCCGTGCTCACTGCTGCCACCCTGTGTCCAAAAAGCGGTACTGCACCCGGTGGGGGGGGCGCGCACGCGCACAGCGTTCCGCCGCGCTCACTGCTGCCACCCTGTGTCCAAAAAGCGGTACTGCACCCGGTGGGGGGGGCGCGCGTGCGCACTGGGTTCCTCCGTGCTCACTGCTGCCACCCTGTGTCCAAAAATCGGTACTGCACCCTGTGGGGGGGGCGCGCACGCGCACAGCGTTCCGCCGCGCTCACTGCTGCCACCCTGTGTCCAAAAAGCGGTACTGCACCCGGTGGGGGGGGCGCGCATGCGCAGACAGCCGGCGCGCACATGCTCAGTGCCGGTCGCCATGTTTGCTGCTGCTCTCCGCCGTTTCGGTAACGGGTAAGCGAATGGAGCGTGCTCGTCGCCCCTTCCCGGTGCTCTTGGAGCGGCCACGGGCTCGGGCAGCCTCGGGGCGCTCGCTGGGAGTCCCGGGCTGCCGCGGCGGGCTGCGGTTCGCACGCGTGAGCCGCCCGGCTGCAGCGCCGCGGCACGAGCATGCCATTGCGGGTCTCGCCTCCCTTCGTGCTCCCCCCCGCCCCTCGGGCTCCCCGGCTCCCCCCCGCCCCTCGGGATTCCCCGCTCCACCCGCCCCTCGCGCTCCCCCCCGCTTCTCGGGCTCCCCTCGCGCTCCCCCCCACCCCCGCGCTCCCCCCTGCTTCTCGGGCTCCCCTCGCGCTCCCCCCCCGCTCCTCGGGCTCCCCCTGCTCCCCTCGCGCTCCCCCCCGCTTCTCGGGCTCCCCTCGCGCTCCCCCTGCTCCCCTCGCGCTCCCCCTGCTCCCCTCGCGCTCCGCCCCGCCCCTCGGGCTCCCCCTGCTCCCCTCGCGCTCCCCCCCCGCTTCTCGGGCTCCCCTCGCGCTCCCCCCCCGCTTCTCGGGCTCCCCCCTGCTTCTCAGGCTCTTCTCACGCTCCCCCCCGCTCCTCGGGCTCCCCTTGCTCCCCTCGCGCTCTGCCCCGCCCCTCGCACTCCCCCTGCTCCCCTCGCGCTCCCCCCCGCTTCTCGGGCTCCCCCCTGCTTCTCAGGCTCCTCTCGGGCTCCCCTTGCTCCCCTCGCGCTCCGCCCCGCCCCTCGCGCTCCCCCTGGTCCCCTCGCGCTCCCCCCCGCCCCCGCGCTCCCCCCCCCGCTTCTCGGGCTCCCCTCGTGCTCCCCCCCGCTCCTCGGGCCCCCCTGCTCCCCTCACGCTCCCCCCCCGCCTCTCGCGCTCCCCTCGCACTCCGCCCCGCCCCTCGGGCTCCCCTCGCTCCCCCCCGCCCCTCGGGCTCCCTCTGCTCCCCTCCCGCTCCCCTCGCTCCCCCCCGCCCCTCCCGCTCCCCTCGCTCCCCCCCCCCGCGCTGTCCGAGCCGGCACGTGCGCGGTGCTCAAGCGTCACTGCCGCCGCAGTCCGTTGGCGAGCGGCGCATGCGCGGCGGCGGGGAAGCAAGATGGCGGCGAGCAGGGAGGGCGTTTTCGCTCGGCGGCGGCGGCGGCGGGTGAGTGCGGAGGTGGCGTGGAGTGAAGGATGTGGGGCCCCCGGGTGAGGCGAACGCATAGGTTCGGGGGGCGTCGGGCTGCATCCTGCCCGCTGCGGCCGTCGCTGCGTGGAGGCGGCGGTGCGGGGCGAGTGGGGGGGCGGGCTGGGACCCGGCGCCGCGCCGGGAGCGCGGGTGTGACTTTGCGTTTTGCGTGCGCGGCGTTTAGGGCGCCAGTTCGTTGGCAGCGCGGGCCGGGGCACGCGCTCGCCCCTGCGGAGGCGGCGCGGCGGAGCGGAGCGGGGGGGCAGGCGGGCCCCGGAGCAGGGTTGCGGCGCGGCGTCGGCCCTGTAGTGTTTCCAAACGGCTTACCCCGCAACGTACGATGCAAAGCGGTGTATTAAGACCTTTCCTTTGAGGGAAAGAAGGAAAAAGAAAGAAAGGGGGGAAAGAAAAAAAAAAAAACCACGGGAAAGAGAAAAAGAACGCGTGTAAATCGAAGTGTTTTGTTGGAAGCGAAATGCAATTTTCTGTCTTTGTTACAGAGGCGGAACCGACAATAGCAAATGCTGACAAAGAGCAAAGCCGGACGAGCGAGCGGTTTTTTGCGTTTACTCCCGAAGGGGCGGGCTGAAAGGAGGAAGCAAAAATGCAGCAGCGGACCCTCGATCTCCCCAGAAGCTGCGACAGTAGGAGGCGTTCTGGCCCGGGTAACCAAGGTAACTCTTGATGCGGAACGTTCGTTCTTTCGGCCTCCCTCCCGGAGGCAGCGCTGAGGACTAAGCGACCCGTTGCTGCCCTGCGCCTCTTGTTAACCGTAGCTGCCTTAGTTTTGCTTCGGTCGTTTGTATTTTGTTTTGTTATCGTACACGCGTACGTAGAAAAGGAAAGATAGGATATTTAATTTTTAGATTCGTTGCCACGGCTGAAGCTGAAGAGACAGAAAAACGTAAGCGAGCCGAAGTAATAAAATTAAAGGGAACCGAGCGAGAGCCGTCTCCGTCGCCCCGAAAGGGAAAGCCCGTTCCTCCCGGTGAGGAAGGTTCGCCGGTAATAGCGATCGGAATAACAGATGAGCGACATCTAACGGAAGGTGCGTACGCGTTACGGAAAGGACGCTGCGTCCATCCGTTTCCGTGCGCGTGACTCTCTGCATCTGTGAAGCGTCGTGCTTTAAGAGCTCCAAGACGGCAAATTCCCGTCTTCGGGGAACGGCGGTCAGGTGGCCAGAGAGAGAGGGAGAGGCAAGCGTGCGAATTGTAAAACGAAGAGGAAGGCTCATTTAGCGCGACCCCAGGTTAATTGCCTGGCAATGGTCTTTGGGGCAGCAGGAAGACGGCAGCTCGAAGAAAAGGTAAAGCCTTGCGGAATTAGGACTCCTTCCTTCTCGTGTAGTAGATCCGCTTTTGTGCTTAGAAACAACTTTGGATTGTTAATTTCTGCTGAGCTTTGAATACGTCACGTCACGGACTCTTAGGCGACACGGGGGAGTTCAGCTGCGCAGCCTGCCAGAGGAACGTCGCCCACGAGGCCTCGCTAGCCTTGAGGAGCTGTAGGCGCCGATGCACGTGGCTCGTTCTGTCGGGCGCGAAGAGGTTTGCTTTGGCTGCCGAAATTTCAGCTTGGCTTTGCGCCCTGTAGCGGTGGTATTTTTGTATTTCTAAATTGTGTTAATGCTAGGCGTTCGGCACATCGGGGAACGACTGTGTGCTGCCGTGAAGAACTGCAGGCTCCCGCCCTCAGCCCTTTCTCGGCAAGTTATCGGGTGTCGAGAGCGGCCGGGAGACTCCGAATGCCGGCGGAAAGGTTCTCTGCCCGCTCCTGACGAGGAGCCTTCGGCCGCGGGAAGGTCGGTGGCGTCCTTCCCGGACTCGTGAGTAATAAGCCGCGGTTCGCGGGCCGGCAGGGCAGGGGAGGGGAGGGGAGGGGGGGGGGGGAATAGCGCCTGGTAGCCCGGCGGCTCCGGCGTCGCCGTTGCTAGCGGGGCCCCGAGGTCCATGTGAAGCCTCAGCTGCCTGTCGGGAGCTTTGTTTTGGTGTGTTTACCTGGCAAAAGCAGCGAGGGAGGCCTCAAAGAAGAATTTTCGTGCCTAGGTGGGTAAGCTGCGACCCCAGCTGTCTTTGCCTTGCTTTGCCGCTTAGTGTCGTAACGGCGACTTGGGAGCCCGCGATAAAAACCGTTCCGGGGCCGAAGGGAGGCCCTGCGTTTGCCCCGCTTGGGAAACCGTCGTTAAAGCTTGGGGGGGGGGGCCGAGCTCCGAAAGGAGACTCTGCCGGTGACCTCGGTGGTCCGATTCGTTTGCAGGCTGACGTTCCGAGGGCCGGCGAGCGGAAGAGGAGCAGCTCAGCCCGTTCGGTTGATTTCGGCGATCCTGTTTTAAGGAAGCGCGTAAGTGCAGACGGGGTCTGGGAGGCTTTTCGCCCGAGACGGGAAAGAGCGAGGAAGACTGGAGAGCGTGGAAAAACTAGGTGCCGCGGGTACTGAAGCTGTTAAGGGCTGAGAGAATTTGGGCTTAAGCATCTGAAAGGGGCTGCTAACGCGCAAGGAGCGGTAAAATACCATCGCTGGACAGCAGGCTCCTTTCCGGCCCTCCGTCCCCCTCTGCAGCCTTCTCGTTCTGTTTGTTTCTGTTCCTCTTTTCTGGCTGGGCTGTGCAGCGATCCCGGAAGGACGTGTCTTTTGAGGTGTGCCTTTGCGAAGGTGGTTCGGCTGCCTGGGGGGATGGATCAAAGCCTTTGAGGCTCCCTCCGATCTGTTTCATTTCCTTTTGAATTTCTTCCTTTCTTTGCTTTCTCCTAGGGCGTCTGTCAGCTAACGAGTAAAGAAGATGGAACGGCCTGTCCGCAGAGGAGAACTGACGCACGGTAAACGTGAATACGCTAGACCTCCGCTACGTCACGGGCGTTTGTTTACGTCCGTGCGTTCCAATCTCTAGTTGCGCATTCGGGACGCGGCATCTGCCCGCTATCCGACTCCTCCGTGTAGCGTAGAAGGCGCTGTACAGCTGCCGGTCTCTACGGGAGGTTGTTAGTGAGAAGGAGAACGGTGTATTCCAGCTCGCGACCGCCAAACGGGCTCCTTTAGGTCCGCTTTCAGACTTGGGGCCTACTTCATCGGTCCGCTTGGACGTGGTTTCTTGGGGGGAACGCTAGTGCTTTCCCTGTGCTTTTCCTGCGTCGAAACCGGTAGTTTATAGGCCAGAGCGGTTATGCCGTACCTTCCTTTGAGAGGCGTTTCGTCCGCGTCTCGGGCTTCGGGGAAAATCAATTGGACGGAATTGCCGAAGGCGCGCCTTGAAATAGGCGGTAAATCTAGAAGCGTGTCTGAATCGCGAGGGGCTCGTAACTTGGTCTTTGTCCTCAACGTCTGCTTTTCTTTCGCTCTTATTGCAGGCTTCCCTCCAACGATCGGCGTCGCTGCGGCGTCTCGTGTTTCACGGGCAGCGGTCTCTGCTCAGTAAGGACGTGAGAACTCCTGCGCTCCCGGAGAGCCCGGGATCCCTGCTCCGGGCTGGTCATTTTAGGCCTTTGTGCGGAGCGTTCTTTCTAGCTACGCGCCCCGCGTGAGCCTCTCCTTCGGCCGTTTTCCCAAGGCGGCGGAAACGCTTCTGGGAAACGCCGTCGTTTCCGAAACGTTTCGCCGTGTCCTTGCCGGTAGGGGATACCGTGAGAGCGGGCAGAGGCGGCCGACGTCTGTGCGAGGAAAGAAGCGTGGCGCAAAGAAGGGACCTCTTTGGCCCGCCTGGTCCGCTTTAGAGAGTTTTCTTTTGGACCCGAAGATCGGGTCTGCGAGTGCCGCGCTCAGCGCACGTGTTTGTTCCCCCCCCCCCCCGTTCTTTTAGCAAGACCGTGCGTGTCCTCGAGCTGTTTGTCCCGAGGGGGGAGTCGCTGCGGGAATTGCTGGGGAGGCCCTGACGGCGGGACGTGAAAAAGACGCCTTTGACCGCGTGCGTGCGGCCGAAGGAACGTCAGCCCAAGAATCCGAAGAAGACATGCCGCGTGCCAGCATCTCGTACCGTTTAATAATAAAAACCGAGCAGTCTGTCAAGCAAATAGCGCGGCTTGCTTTGGGCTGTTTATTTTGTTTAACGATCAGTAAAGGCGAGAGGTCGAAAGTTCTAAAGAAGAACGGCTGCTTCTTGGAACGCTTGCAAATTGTCCCGTTAAGTAGGTGGGTGGTTTTTTTGTTTTCGTTTTGTTTTTTTAAGTGCAGCCTCTGACTCTTTTTTGTCTGTGGAGTATTTTGCAACGATGTTCAAAGGAAAGCGCTGTTACTGAAGCCTCTAGGAGCAGCGGCTCGAGCACGACACGCGGCGACGCTGCGCCTCGCAGCAGGCGCTGTAAATAAGGGCAGATGAGCCGAGGCGAGGGTGGTGAAATGTCTGCAAAGGGCGGGCGGGGGGGCTCTGCAGCGGTGTGCGCGTGCCGGGGGCGGCCGCGCGCCCTGCTGCCCTCGGGGCGTCCAAAAAGCGGTACGGCACGATAAAGGGGGGCGCGCATGCGCACTGGGTTCCGCCGTGCTCACTGCTGCCACCCTGTGTCCAAAAATCGGTACTGCACCCTGTGGGGGGGCTCGTGTGCGCACTGGGTTCCGCCGTGCTCACTGCTGCCACCCTGTGTCCAAAAAGCGGTACTGCACCCGGTGGGGGGGGCGCGCACGCGCACAGCGTTCCGCCGCGCTCACTGCTGCCACCCTGTGTCCAAAAAGCGGTACTGCACCCGGTGGGGGGGGCGCGCATGCGCAGACAGCCGGCGCGCACATGCTCAGTGCCGGTCGCCATGTTTGCTGCTGCTCTCCGCCGTTTCGGTAACGGGTAAGCGAATGGAGCGTGCTCGTCGCCCCTTCCCGGTGCTCTTGGAGCGGCCACGGGCTCGGGCAGCCTCGGGGCGCTCGCTGGGAGTCCCGGGCTGCCGCGGCGGGCTGCGGTTCGCACGCGTGAGCCGCCCGGCTGCAGCGCCGCGGCGCGAGCATGCCATTGCGGGTCTCGCCTCCCTTCGTGCTCCCCCCCGCCCCTCGGGCTCCCCGGCTCCCCCCCGCCCCTCGGGATTCCCCGCTCCACCCGCCCCTCGCGCTCCCCCCCGCTTCTCGGGCTCCCCTCGCGCTCCCCCCCACCCCCGCGCTCCCCCCTGCTTCTCGGGCTCCCCTCGCGCTCCCCCCCCGCTCCTCGGGCTCCCCCTGCTCCCCTCGCGCTCCCCCCCGCTTCTCGGGCTCCCCTCGCGCTCCCCCTGCTCCCCTCGCGCTCCCCCTGCTCCCCTCGCGCTCCCCCTGCTCCCCTCGCGCTCCGCCCCGCCCCTCGGGCTCCCCCTGCTCCCCTCGCGCTCCCCCCCGCTTCTCGGGCTCCCCTCGCGCTCCCCCCCGCTTCTCGGGCTCCCCCCTGCTTCTCAGGCTCTTCTCACGCTCCCCCCCGCTCCTCGGGCTCCCCTTGCTCCCCTCGCGCTCTGCCCCGCCCCTCGCACTCCCCCTGCTCCCCTCGCGCTCCCCCCCGCTTCTCGGGCTCCCCCCTGCTTCTCAGGCTCCTCTCGGGCTCCCCTTGCTCCCCTCGCGCTCCGCCCCGCCCCTCGCGCTCCCCCTGGTCCCCTCGCGCTCCCCCCCGCCCCCGCGCTCCCCCCCCGCTTCTCGGGCTCCCCTCGTGCTCCCCCCCGCTCCTCGGGCCCCCCTGCTCCCCTCACGCTCCCCCCCCGCCTCTCGCGCTCCCCTCGCACTCCGCCCCGCCCCTCGGGCTCCCCTCGCTCCCCCCCGCCCCTCGGGCTCCCTCTGCTCCCCTCCCGCTCCCCTCGCTCCCCCCCCGCCCCTCCCGCTCCCCTCGCTCCCCCCCCCCCGCGCTGTCCGAGCCGGCACGTGCGCGGTGCTCAAGCGTCACTGCCGCCGCAGTCCGTTGGCGAGCGGCGCATGCGCGGCGGCGGGGAAGCAAGATGGCGGCGAGCAGGGAGGGCGTTTTCGCTCGGCGGCGGCGGCGGCGGGTGAGTGCGGAGGTGGCGTGGAGTGAAGGATGTGGGGCCCCCGGGTGAGGCGAACGCATAGGTTCGGGGGGCGTCGGGCTGCATCCTGCCCGCTGCGGCCGTCGCTGCGTGGAGGCGGCGGTGCGGGGCGAGTGGGGGGGCGGGCTGGGACCCGGCGCCGCGCCGGGAGCGCGGGTGTGACTTTGCGTTTTGCGTGCGCGGCGTTTAGGGCGCCAGTTCGTTGGCAGCGCGGGCCGGGGCACGCGCTCGCCCCTGCGGAGGCGGCGCAGCGGAGCGGAGCGGGGGGGCAGGCGGGCCCCGGAGCAGGGTTGCGGCGCGGCGTCGGCCCTGTAGTGTTTCCAAACGGCTTACCCCGTAACGTACGATGCAAAGCGGTGTATTAAGACCTTTCCTTTGAGGGAAAGAAGGAAAAAGAAAGAAAGGGGGGAAAGAAAAAAAAAAAAACCACGGGAAAGAGAAAAAGAACGCGTGTAAATCGAAGTGTTTTGTTGGAAGCGAAATGCAATTTTCTGTCTTTGTTACAGAGGCGGAACCGACAATAGCAAATGCTGACAAAGAGCAAAGCCGGACGAGCGAGCGGTTTTTTGCGTTTTACTCCCGAAGGGGCGGGCTGAAAGGAGGAAGCAAAAATGCAGCAGCGGACCCTCGATCTCCCCAGAAGCTGCGACAGTAGGAGGCGTTCTGGCCCGGGTAACCAAGGTAACTCTTGATGCGGAACGTTCGTTCTTTCGGCCTCCCTCCCGGAGGCAGCGCTGAGGACTAAGCGACCCGTTGCTGCCCTGCGCCTCTTGTTAACCGTAGCTGCCTTAGTTTTGCTTCGGTCGTTTGTATTTTGTTTTGTTATCGTACACGCGTACGTAGAAAAGGAAAGATAGGATATTTAATTTTTAGATTCGTTGCCACGGCTGAAGCTGAAGAGACAGAAAAACGTAAGCGAGCCGAAGTAATAAAATTAAAGGGAACCGAGCGAGAGCCGTCTCCGTCGCCCCGAAAGGGAAAGCCCGTTCCTCCCGGTGAGGAAGGTTCGCCGGTAATAGCGATCGGAATAACAGATGAGCGACATCTAACGGAAGGTGCGTACGCGTTACGGAAAGGACGCTGCGTCCATCCGTTTCCGTGCGCGTGACTCTCTGCATCTGTGAAGCGTCGTGCTTTAAGAGCTCCAAGACGGCAAATTCCCGTCTTCGGGGAACGGCGGTCAGGTGGCCAGAGAGAGAGGGAGAGGCAAGCGTGCGAATTGTAAAACGAAGAGGAAGGCTCATTTAGCGCGACCCCAGGTTAATTGCCTGGCAATGGTATGTGGGGCAGCAGGAAGACGGCAGCTCGAAGAAAAGGTAAAGCCTTGCGGAATTAGGACTCCTTCCTTCTCGTGTAGTAGATCCGCTTTTGTGCTTAGAAACAACTTTGGATTGTTAATTTCTGCTGAGCTTTGAATACGTCACGTCACGGACTCTTAGGCGACACGGGGGAGTTCAGCTGCGCAGCCTGCCAGAGGAACGTCGCCCACGAGGCCTCGCTAGCCTTGAGGAGCTGTAGGCGCCGATGCACGTGGCTCGTTCTGTCGGGCGCGCAGAGGTTTGCTTTGGCTGCCGAAATTTCAGCTTGGCTTTGCGCCCTGTAGCGGTGGTATTTTTGTATTTCTAAATTGTGTTAATGCTAGGCGTTCGGCACATCGGGGAACGACTGTGTGCTGCCGTGAAGAACTGCAGGCTCCCGCCCTCAGCCCTTTCTCGGCAAGTTATCGGGTGTCGAGAGCGGCCGGGAGACTCCGAATGCCGGCGGAAAGGTTCTCTGCCCGCTCCTGACGAGGAGCCTTCGGCCGCGGGAAGGTCGGCGGCGTCCTTCCCGGACTCGTGAGTAATAAGCCGCGGTTCGCGGGCCGGCAGGGCAGGGGAGGGGAGGGGAGGGGAGGGGAGGGGGGGGGAATAGCGCCTGGTAGCCCGGCGGCTCCGGCGTCGCCGTTGCTAGCGGGGCCCCGAGGTCCATGTGAAGCCTCAGCTGCCTGTCGGGAGCTTTGTTTTGGTGTGTTTACCTGGCAAAAGCAGCGAGGGAGGCCTCAAAGAAGAATTTTCGTGCCTAGGTGGGTAAGCTGCGACCCCAGCTGTCTTTGCCTTGCTTTGCCGCTTAGTGTCGTAACGGCGACTTGGGAGCCCGCGATAAAAACCGTTCCGGGGCCGAAGGGAGGCCCTGCGTTTGCCCCGCTTGGGAAACCGTCGTTAAAGCTTGGGGGGGGGGGCGAGCTCCGAAAGGAGACTCTGCCGGTGACCTCGGTGGTCCGATTCGTTTGCAGGCTGACGTTCCGAGGGCCGGCGAGCGGAAGAGGAGCAGCTCAGCCCGTTCGGTTGATTTCGGCGATCCTGTTTTAAGGAAGCGCGTAAGTGCAGACGGGGTCTGGGAGGCTTTTCGCCCGAGACGGGAAAGAGCGAGGAAGACTGGAGAGCGTGGAAAAACTAGGTGCCGCGGGTACTGAAGCTGTTAAGGGCTGAGAGAATTTGGGCTTAAGCATCTGAAAGGGGCTGCTAACGCGCAAGGAGCGGTAAAATACCATCGCTGGACAGCAGGCTCCTTTCCGGCCCTCCGTCCCCCTCTGCAGCCTTCTCGTTCTGTTTGTTTCTGTTCCTCTTTTCTGGCTGGGCTGTGCAGCGATCCCGGAAGGACGTGTCTTTTGAGGTGTGCCTTTGCGAAGGTGGTTCGGCTGCCTGGGGGGATGGATCAAAGCCTTTGAGGCTCCCTCCGATCTGTTTCATTTCCTTTTGAATTTCTTCCTTTCTTTGCTTTCTCCTAGGGCGTCTGTCAGCTAACGAGTAAAGAAGATGGAACGGCCTGTCCGCAGAGGAGAACTGACGCACGGTAAACGTGAATACGCTAGACCTCCGCTACGTCACGGGCGTTTGTTTACGTCCGTGCGTTCAAATCTCTAGTTGCGCATTCGGGACGCGGCATCTGCCCGCTATCCGACTCCTCCGTGTAGCGTAGAAGGCGCTGTACAGCTGCCGGTCTCTACGGGAGGTTGTTAGTGAGAAGGAGAACGGTGTATTCCAGCTCGCGACCGCCAAACGGGCTCCTTTAGGTCCGCTTTCAGACTTGGGGCCTACTTCATCGGTCCGCTTGGACGTGGTTTCTTGGGGGGAACGCTAGTGCTTTCCCTGTGCTTTTCCTGCGTCGAAACCGGTAGTTTATAGGCCAGAGCGGTTATGCCGTACCTTCCTTTGAGAGGCGTTTCGTCCGCGTCTCGGGCTTCGGGGAAAATCAATTGGACGGAATTGCCGAAGGCGCGCCTTGAAATAGGCGGTAAATCTAGAAGCGTGTCTGAATCGCGAGGGGCTCGTAACTTGGTCTTTGTCCTCAACGTCTGCTTTTCTTTCGCTCTTATTGCAGGCTTCCCTCCAACGATCGGCGTCGCTGCGGCGTCTCGTGTTTCACGGGCAGCGGTCTCTGCTCAGTAAGGACGTGAGAACTCCTGCGCTCCCGGAGAGCCCGGGATCCCTGCTCCGGGCTGGTCATTTTAGGCCTTTGTGCGGAGCGTTCTTTCTAGCTACGCGCCCCGCGTGAGCCTCTCCTTCGGCCGTTTTCCCAAGGCGGCGGAAACGCTTCTGGGAAACGCCGTCGTTTCCGAAACGTTTCGCCGTGTCCTTGCCGGTAGGGGATACCGTGAGAGCGGGCAGAGGCGGCCGACGTCTGTGCGAGGAAAGAAGCGTGGCGCAAAGAAGGGACCTCTTTGGCCCGCCTGGTCCGCTTTAGAGAGTTTTCTTTTGGACCCGAAGATCGGGTCTGCGAGTGCCGCGCTCAGCGCACGCGTTTGTTCCCCCCCCCCCCCCCGTTCTTTTAGCAAGACCGTGCGTGTCCTCGAGCTGTTTGTCCCGAGGGGGGAGTCGCTGCGGGAATTGCTGGGGAGGCCCTGACGGCGGGACGTGAAAAAGACGCCTTTGACCGCGTGCGTGCGGCCGAAGGAACGTCAGCCCAAGAATCCGAAGAAGACATGCCGCGTGCCAGCATCTCGTACCGTTTAATAATAAAAACCGAGCAGTCTGTCAAGCAAATAGCGTGGCTTGCTTTGGGCTGTTTATTTTGTTTAACGATCAGTAAAGGCGAGAGGTCGAAAGTTCTAAAGAAGAACGGCTGCTTCTTGGAACGCTTGCAAATTGTCCCGTTAAGTAGGTGGGTGGTTTTTTTGTTTTCGTTTTGTTTTTTTAAGTGCAGCCTCTGACTCTTTTTTGTCTGTGGAGTATTTTGCAACGATGTTCAAAGGAAAGCGCTGTTACTGAAGCCTCTAGGAGCAGCGGCTCGAGCACGACACGCGGCGACGCTGCGCCTCGCAGCAGGCGCTGTAAATAAGGGCAGATGAGCCGAGGCGAGGGTGGTGAAATGTCTGCAAAGGGCGGGCGGGGGGGCTCTGCAGCGGTGTGCGCGTGCCGGGGGCGGCCGCGCGCCCTGCTGCCCTCGGGGCGTCCAAAAAGCGGTACGGCACGATAAAGGGGGGCGCGCATGCGCACTGGGTTCCGCCGTGCTCACTGCTGCCACCCTGTGTCCAAAAATCGGTACTGCACCCTGTGGGGGGGCTCGTGTGCGCACTGGGTTCCGCCGTGCTCACTGCTGCCACCCTGTGTCCAAAAAGCGGTACTGCACCCGGTGGGGGGGGCGCGCACGCGCACAGCGTTCCGCCGCGCTCACTGCTGCCACCCTGTGTCCAAAAAGCGGTACTGCACCCGGTGGGGGGGGCGCGCGTGCGCACTGGGTTCCTCCGTGCTCACTGCTGCCACCCTGTGTCCAAAAATCGGTACTGCACCCTGTGGGGGGGGCGCGCACGCGCACAGCGTTCCGCCGCGCTCACTGCTGCCACCCTGTGTCCAAAAAGCGGTACTGCACCCGGTGGGGGGGCGCGCATGCGCAGACAGCCGGCGCGCACATGCTCAGTGCCGGTCGCCATGTTTGCTGCTGCTCTCCGCCGTTTCGGTAACGGGTAAGCGAATGGAGCGTGCTCGTCGCCCCTTCCCGGTGCTCTTGGAGCGGCCACGGGCTCGGGCAGCCTCGGGGCGCTCGCTGGGAGTCCCGGGCTGCCGCGGCGGGCTGCGGTTCGCACGCGTGAGCCGCCCGGCTGCAGCGCCGCGGCGCGAGCATGCCATTGCGGGTCTCGCCTCCCTTCGTGCTCCCCCCCGCCCCTCGGGCTCCCCGGCTCCCCCCCGCCCCTCGGGATTCCCCGCTCCACCCGCCCCTCGCGCTCCCCCCCGCTTCTCGGGCTCCCCTCGCGCTCCCCCCCACCCCCGCGCTCCCCCCTGCTTCTCGGGCTCCCCTCGCGCTCCCCCCCCGCTCCTCGGGCTCCCCCTGCTCCCCTCGCGCTCCCCCCCGCTTCTCGGGCTCCCCTCGCGCTCCCCCTGCTCCCCTCGCGCTCCCCCTGCTCCCCTCGCGCTCCGCCCCGCCCCTCGGGCTCCCCCTGCTCCCCTCGCGCTCCCCCCCGCTTCTCGGGCTCCCCTCGCGCTCCCCCCCGCTTCTCGGGCTCCCCCCTGCTTCTCAGGCTCTTCTCACGCTCCCCCCCGCTCCTCGGGCTCCCCTTGCTCCCCTCGCGCTCTGCCCCGCCCCTCGCACTCCCCCTGCTCCCCTCGCGCTCCCCCCCGCTTCTCGGGCTCCCCCCTGCTTCTCAGGCTCCTCTCGGGCTCCCCTTGCTCCCCTCGCGCTCCGCCCCGCCCCTCGCGCTCCCCCTGGTCCCCTCGCGCTCCCCCCCGCCCCCGCGCTCCCCCCCCGCTTCTCGGGCTCCCCTCGTGCTCCCCCCCGCTCCTCGGGCCCCCCTGCTCCCCTCACGCTCCCCCCCCGCCTCTCGCGCTCCCCTCGCACTCCGCCCCGCCCCTCGGGCTCCCCTCGCTCCCCCCCGCCCCTCGGGCTCCCTCTGCTCCCCTCCCGCTCCCCTCGCTCCCCCCCGCCCCTCCCGCTCCCCTCGCTCCCCCCCCCCGCGCTGTCCGAGCCGGCACGTGCGCGGTGCTCAAGCGTCACTGCCGCCGCAGTCCGTTGGCGAGCGGCGCATGCGCGGCGGCGGGGAAGCAAGATGGCGGCCGAGCAGGGAGGGCGTTTTCGCTCGGCGGCGGCGGCGGCGGGTGAGTGCGGAGGTGGCGTGGAGTGAAGGATGTGGGGCCCCCGGGTGAGGCGAACGCATAGGTTCGGGGGGCGTCGGGCTGCATCCTGCCCGCTGCGGCCGTCGCTGCGTGGAGGCGGCGGTGCGGGGCGAGTGGGGGGGCGGGCTGGGACCCGGCGCCGCGCCGGGAGCGCGGGTGTGACTTTGCGTTTTGCGTGCGCGGCGTTTAGGGCGCCAGTTCGTTGGCAGCGCGGGCCGGGGCACGCGCTCGCCCCTGCGGAGGCGGCGCAGCGGAGCGGAGCGGGGGGGCAGGCGGGCCCCGGAGCAGGGTTGCGGCGCGGCGTCGGCCCTGTAGTGTTTCCAAACGGCTTACCCCGTAACGTACGATGCAAAGCGGTGTATTAAGACCTTTCCTTTGAGGGAAAGAAGGAAAAAGAAAGAAAGGGGGGAAAGAAAAAAAAAAAAACCACGGGAAAGAGAAAAAGAACGCGTGTAAATCGAAGTGTTTTGTTGGAAGCGAAATGCAATTTTCTGTCTTTGTTACAGAGGCGGAACCGACAATAGCAAATGCTGACAAAGAGCAAAGCCGGACGAGCGAGCGGTTTTTTGCGTTTACTCCCGAAGGGGCGGGCTGAAAGGAGGAAGCAAAAATGCAGCAGCGGACCCTCGATCTCCCCAGAAGCTGCGACAGTAGGAGGCGTTCTGGCCCGGGTAACCAAGGTAACTCTTGATGCGGAACGTTCGTTCTTTCGGCCTCCCTCCCGGAGGCAGCGCTGAGGACTAAGCGACCCGTTGCTGCCCTGCGCCTCTTGTTAACCGTAGCTGCCTTAGTTTTGCTTCGGTCGTTTGTATTTTGTTTTGTTATCGTACACGCGTACGTAGAAAAGGAAAGATAGGATATTTAATTTTTAGATTCGTTGCCACGGCTGAAGCTGAAGAGACAGAAAAACGTAAGCGAGCCGAAGTAATAAAATTAAAGGGAACCGAGCGAGAGCCGTCTCCGTCGCCCCGAAAGGGAAAGCCCGTTCCTCCCGGTGAGGAAGGTTCGCCGGTAATAGCGATCGGAATAACAGATGAGCGACATCTAACGGAAGGTGCGTACGCGTTACGGAAAGGACGCTGCGTCCATCCGTTTCCGTGCGCGTGACTCTCTGCATCTGTGAAGCGTCGTGCTTTAAGAGCTCCAAGACGGCAAATTCCCGTCTTCGGGGAACGGCGGTCAGGTGGCCAGAGAGAGAGGGAGAGGCAAGCGTGCGAATTGTAAAACGAAGAGGAAGGCTCATTTAGCGCGACCCCAGGTTAATTGCCTGGCAATGGTATTTGGGGCAGCAGGAAGACGGCAGCTCGAAGAAAAGGTAAAGCCTTGCGGAATTAGGACTCCTTCCTTCTCGTGTAGTAGATCCGCTTTTGTGCTTAGAAACAACTTTGGATTGTTAATTTCTGCTGAGCTTTGAATACGTCACGTCACGGACTCTTAGGCGACACGGGGGAGTTCAGCTGCGCAGCCTGCCAGAGGAACGTCGCCCACGAGGCCTCGCTAGCCTTGAGGAGCTGTAGGCGCCGATGCACGTGGCTCGTTCTGTCGGGCGCGAAGAGGTTTGCTTTGGCTGCCGAAATTTCAGCTTGGCTTTGCGCCCTGTAGCGGTGGTATTTTTGTATTTCTAAATTGTGTTAATGCTAGGCGTTCGGCACATCGGGGAACGACTGTGTGCTGCCGTGAAGAACTGCAGGCTCCCGCCCTCAGCCCTTTCTCGGCAAGTTATCGGGTGTCGAGAGCGGCCGGGAGACTCCGAATGCCGGCGGAAAGGTTCTCTGCCCGCTCCTGACGAGGAGCCTTCGGCCGCGGGAAGGTCGGCGGCGTCCTTCCCGGACTCGTGAGTAATAAGCCGCGGTTCGCGGGCCGGCAGGGCAGGGGAGGGGAGGGGAGGGGGGGGGGGAATAGCGCCTGGTAGCCCGGCGGCTCCGGCGTCGCCGTTGCTAGCGGGGCCCCGAGGTCCATGTGAAGCCTCAGCTGCCTGTCGGGAGCTTTGTTTTGGTGTGTTTACCTGGCAAAAGCAGCGAGGGAGGCCTCAAAGAAGAATTTTCGTGCCTAGGTGGGTAAGCTGCGACCCCAGCTGTCTTTGCCTTGCTTTGCCGCTTAGTGTCGTAACGGCGACTTGGGAGCCCGCGATAAAAACCGTTCCGGGGCCGAAGGGAGGCCCTGCGTTTGCCCCGCTTGGGAAACCGTCGTTAAAGCTTGGGGGGGGGGGCCGAGCTCCGAAAGGAGACTCTGCCGGTGACCTCGGTGGTCCGATTCGTTTGCAGGCTGACGTTCCGAGGGCCGGCGAGCGGAAGAGGAGCAGCTCAGCCCGTTCGGTTGATTTCGGCGATCCTGTTTTAAGGAAGCGCGTAAGTGCAGACGGGGTCTGGGAGGCTTTTCGCCCGAGACGGGAAAGAGCGAGGAAGACTGGAGAGCGTGGAAAAACTAGGTGCCGCGGGTACTGAAGCTGTTAAGGGCTGAGAGAATTTGGGCTTAAGCATCTGAAAGGGGCTGCTAACGCGCAAGGAGCGGTAAAATACCATCGCTGGACAGCAGGCTCCTTTCCGGCCCTCCGTCCCCCTCTGCAGCCTTCTCGTTCTGTTTGTTTCTGTTCCTCTTTTCTGGCTGGGCTGTGCAGCGATCCCGGAAGGACGTGTCTTTTGAGGTGTGCCTTTGCGAAGGTGGTTCGGCTGCCTGGGGGGATGGATCAAAGCCTTTGAGGCTCCCTCCGATCTGTTTCATTTCCTTTTGAATTTCTTCCTTTCTTTGCTTTCTCCTAGGGCGTCTGTCAGCTAACGAGTAAAGAAGATGGAACGGCCTGTCCGCAGAGGAGAACTGACGCACGGTAAACGTGAATACGCTAGACCTCCGCTACGTCACGGGCGTTTGTTTACGTCCGTGCGTTCCAATCTCTAGTTGCGCATTCGGGACGCGGCATCTGCCCGCTATCCGACTCCTCCGTGTAGCGTAGAAGGCGCTGTACAGCTGCCGGTCTCTACGGGAGGTTGTTAGTGAGAAGGAGAACGGTGTATTCCAGCTCGCGACCGCCAAACGGGCTCCTTTAGGTCCGCTTTCAGACTTGGGGCCTACTTCATCGGTCCGCTTGGACGTGGTTTCTTGGGGGGAACGCTAGTGCTTTCCCTGTGCTTTTCCTGCGTCGAAACCGGTAGTTTATAGGCCAGAGCGGTTATGCCGTACCTTCCTTTGAGAGGCGTTTCGTCCGCGTCTCGGGCTTCGGGGAAAATCAATTGGACGGAATTGCCGAAGGCGCGCCTTGAAATAGGCGGTAAATCTAGAAGCGTGTCTGAATCGCGAGGGGCTCGTAACTTGGTCTTTGTCCTCAACGTCTGCTTTTCTTTCGCTCTTATTGCAGGCTTCCCTCCAACGATCGGCGTCGCTGCGGCGTCTCGTGTTTCACGGGCAGCGGTCTCTGCTCAGTAAGGACGTGAGAACTCCTGCGCTCCCGGAGAGCCCGGGATCCCTGCTCCGGGCTGGTCATTTTAGGCCTTTGTGCGGAGCGTTCTTTCTAGCTACGCGCCCCGCGTGAGCCTCTCCTTCGGCCGTTTTCCCAAGGCGGCGGAAACGCTTCTGGGAAACGCCGTCGTTTCCGAAACGTTTCGCCGTGTCCTTGCCGGTAGGGGATACCGTGAGAGCGGGCAGAGGCGGCCGACGTCTGTGCGAGGAAAGAAGCGTGGCGCAAAGAAGGGACCTCTTTGGCCCGCCTGGTCCGCTTTAGAGAGTTTTCTTTTGGACCCGAAGATCGGGTCTGCGAGTGCCGCGCTCAGCGCACGTGTTTGTTCCCCCCCCCCCCCGTTCTTTTAGCAAGACCGTGCGTGTCCTCGAGCTGTTTGTCCCGAGGGGGGAGTCGCTGCGGGAATTGCTGGGGAGGCCCTGACGGCGGGACGTGAAAAAGACGCCTTTGACCGCGTGCGTGCGGCCGAAGGAACGTCAGCCCAAGAATCCGAAGAAGACATGCCGCGTGCCAGCATCTCGTACCGTTTAATAATAAAAACCGAGCAGTCTGTCAAGCAAATAGCGCGGCTTGCTTTGGGCTGTTTATTTTGTTTAACGATCAGTAAAGGCGAGAGGTCGAAAGTTCTAAAGAAGAACGGCTGCTTCTTGGAACGCTTGCAAATTGTCCCGTTAAGTAGGTGGGTGGTTTTTTTGTTTTCGTTTTGTTTTTTTAAGTGCAGCCTCTGACTCTTTTTTGTCTGTGGAGTATTTTGCAACGATGTTCAAAGGAAAGCGCTGTTACTGAAGCCTCTAGGAGCAGCGGCTCGAGCACGACACGCGGCGACGCTGCGCCTCGCAGCAGGCGCTGTAAATAAGGGCAGATGAGCCGAGGCGAGGGTGGTGAAATGTCTGCAAAGGGCGGGCGGGGGGGCTCTGCAGCGGTGTGCGCGTGCCGGGGGCGGCCGCGCGCCCTGCTGCCCTCGGGGCGTCCAAAAAGCGGTACGGCACGATAAAGGGGGGCGCGCATGCGCACTGGGTTCCGCCGTGCTCACTGCTGCCACCCTGTGTCCAAAAATCGGTACTGCACCCTGTGGGGGGGCTCGTGTGCGCACTGGGTTCCGCCGTGCTCACTGCTGCCACCCTGTGTCCAAAAAGCGGTACTGCACCCGGTGGGGGGGGCGCGCACGCGCACAGCGTTCCGCCGCGCTCACTGCTGCCACCCTGTGTCCAAAAAGCGGTACTGCACCCGGTGGGGGGGGCGCGCATGCGCAGACAGCCGGCGCGCACATGCTCAGTGCCGGTCGCCATGTTTGCTGCTGCTCTCCGCCGTTTCGGTAACGGGTAAGCGAATGGAGCGTGCTCGTCGCCCCTTCCCGGTGCTCTTGGAGCGGCCACGGGCTCGGGCAGCCTCGGGGCGCTCGCTGGGAGTCCCGGGCTGCCGCGGCGGGCTGCGGTTCGCACGCGTGAGCCGCCCGGCTGCAGCGCCGCGGCGCGAGCATGCCATTGCGGGTCTCGCCTCCCTTCGTGCTCCCCCCCGCCCCTCGGGCTCCCCGGCTCCCCCCCGCCCCTCGGGATTCCCCGCTCCACCCGCCCCTCGCGCTCCCCCCCGCTTCTCGGGCTCCCCTCGCGCTCCCCCCCACCCCCGCGCTCCCCCCTGCTTCTCGGGCTCCCCTCGCGCTCCCCCCCCGCTCCTCGGGCTCCCCCTGCTCCCCTCGCGCTCCCCCCCGCTTCTCGGGCTCCCCTCGCGCTCCCCCTGCTCCCCTCGCGCTCCCCCTGCTCCCCTCGCGCTCCCCCTGCTCCCCTCGCGCTCCGCCCCGCCCCTCGGGCTCCCCCTGCTCCCCTCGCGCTCCCCCCCGCTTCTCGGGCTCCCCTCGCGCTCCCCCCCGCTTCTCGGGCTCCCCCCTGCTTCTCAGGCTCTTCTCACGCTCCCCCCCGCTCCTCGGGCTCCCCTTGCTCCCCTCGCGCTCTGCCCCGCCCCTCGCACTCCCCCTGCTCCCCTCGCGCTCCCCCCCGCTTCTCGGGCTCCCCCCTGCTTCTCAGGCTCCTCTCGGGCTCCCCTTGCTCCCCTCGCGCTCCGCCCCGCCCCTCGCGCTCCCCCTGGTCCCCTCGCGCTCCCCCCCGCCCCCGCGCTCCCCCCCCGCTTCTCGGGCTCCCCTCGTGCTCCCCCCCGCTCCTCGGGCCCCCCTGCTCCCCTCACGCTCCCCCCCGCCTCTCGCGCTCCCCTCGCACTCCGCCCCGCCCCTCGGGCTCCCCTCGCTCCCCCCCGCCCCTCGGGCTCCCTCTGCTCCCCTCCCGCTCCCCTCGCTCCCCCCCGCCCCTCCCGCTCCCCTCGCTCCCCCCCCCCGCGCTGTCCGAGCCGGCACGTGCGCGGTGCTCAAGCGTCACTGCCGCCGCAGTCCGTTGGCGAGCGGCGCATGCGCGGCGGCGGGGAAGCAAGATGGCGGCGAGCAGGGAGGGCGTTTTCGCTCGGCGGCGGCGGCGGCGGGTGAGTGCGGAGGTGGCGTGGAGTGAAGGATGTGGGGCCCCCGGGTGAGGCGAACGCATAGGTTCGGGGGGCGTCGGGCTGCATCCTGCCCGCTGCGGCCGTCGCTGCGTGGAGGCGGCGGTGCGGGGCGAGTGGGGGGGCGGGCTGGGACCCGGCGCCGCGCCGGGAGCGCGGGTGTGACTTTGCGTTTTGCGTGCGCGGCGTTTAGGGCGCCAGTTCGTTGGCAGCGCGGGCCGGGGCACGCGCTCGCCCCTGCGGAGGCGGCGCAGCGGAGCGGAGCGGGGGGGCAGGCGGGCCCCGGAGCAGGGTTGCGGCGCGGCGTCGGCCCTGTAGTGTTTCCAAACGGCTTACCCCGTAACGTACGATGCAAAGCGGTGTATTAAGACCTTTCCTTTGAGGGAAAGAAGGAAAAAGAAAGAAAGGGGGGAAAGAAAAAAAAAAAAACCACGGGAAAGAGAAAAAGAACGCGTGTAAATCGAAGTGTTTTGTTGGAAGCGAAATGCAATTTTCTGTCTTTGTTACAGAGGCGGAACCGACAATAGCAAATGCTGACAAAGAGCAAAGCCGGACGAGCGAGCGGTTTTTTGCGTTTACTCCCGAAGGGGCGGGCTGAAAGGAGGAAGCAAAAATGCAGCAGCGGACCCTCGATCTCCCCAGAAGCTGCGACAGTAGGAGGCGTTCTGGCCCGGGTAACCAAGGTAACTCTTGATGCGGAACGTTCGTTCTTTCGGCCTCCCTCCCGGAGGCAGCGCTGAGGACTAAGCGACCCGTTGCTGCCCTGCGCCTCTTGTTAACCGTAGCTGCCTTAGTTTTGCTTCGGTCGTTTGTATTTTGTTTTGTTATCGTACACGCGTACGTAGAAAAGGAAAGATAGGATATTTAATTTTTAGATTCGTTGCCACGGCTGAAGCTGAAGAGACAGAAAAACGTAAGCGAGCCGAAGTAATAAAATTAAAGGGAACCGAGCGAGAGCCGTCTCCGTCGCCCCGAAAGGGAAAGCCCGTTCCTCCCGGTGAGGAAGGTTCGCCGGTAATAGCGATCGGAATAACAGATGAGCGACATCTAACGGAAGGTGCGTACGCGTTACGGAAAGGACGCTGCGTCCATCCGTTTCCGTGCGCGTGACTCTCTGCATCTGTGAAGCGTCGTGCTTTAAGAGCTCCAAGACGGCAAATTCCCGTCTTCGGGGAACGGCGGTCAGGTGGCCAGAGAGAGAGGGAGAGGCAAGCGTGCGAATTGTAAAACGAAGAGGAAGGCTCATTTAGCGCGACCCCAGGTTAATTGCCTGGCAATGGTATGTGGGGCAGCAGGAAGACGGCAGCTCGAAGAAAAGGTAAAGCCTTGCGGAATTAGGACTCCTTCCTTCTCGTGTAGTAGATCCGCTTTTGTGCTTAGAAACAACTTTGGATTGTTAATTTCTGCTGAGCTTTGAATACGTCACGTCACGGACTCTTAGGCGACACGGGGGAGTTCAGCTGCGCAGCCTGCCAGAGGAACGTCGCCCACGAGGCCTCGCTAGCCTTGAGGAGCTGTAGGCGCCGATGCACGTGGCTCGTTCTGTCGGGCGCGCAGAGGTTTGCTTTGGCTGCCGAAATTTCAGCTTGGCTTTGCGCCCTGTAGCGGTGGTATTTTTGTATTTCTAAATTGTGTTAATGCTAGGCGTTCGGCACATCGGGGAACGACTGTGTGCTGCCGTGAAGAACTGCAGGCTCCCGCCCTCAGCCCTTTCTCGGCAAGTTATCGGGTGTCGAGAGCGGCCGGGAGACTCCGAATGCCGGCGGAAAGGTTCTCTGCCCGCTCCTGACGAGGAGCCTTCGGCCGCGGGAAGGTCGGCGGCGTCCTTCCCGGACTCGTGAGTAATAAGCCGCGGTTCGCGGGCCGGCAGGGCAGGGGAGGGGAGGGGAGGGGAGGGGAGGGGGGGGGAATAGCGCCTGGTAGCCCGGCGGCTCCGGCGTCGCCGTTGCTAGCGGGGCCCCGAGGTCCATGTGAAGCCTCAGCTGCCTGTCGGGAGCTTTGTTTTGGTGTGTTTACCTGGCAAAAGCAGCGAGGGAGGCCTCAAAGAAGAATTTTCGTGCCTAGGTGGGTAAGCTGCGACCCCAGCTGTCTTTGCCTTGCTTTGCCGCTTAGTGTCGTAACGGCGACTTGGGAGCCCGCGATAAAAACCGTTCCGGGGCCGAAGGGAGGCCCTGCGTTTGCCCCGCTTGGGAAACCGTCGTTAAAGCTTGGGGGGGGGGGCGAGCTCCGAAAGGAGACTCTGCCGGTGACCTCGGTGGTCCGATTCGTTTGCAGGCTGACGTTCCGAGGGCCGGCGAGCGGAAGAGGAGCAGCTCAGCCCGTTCGGTTGATTTCGGCGATCCTGTTTTAAGGAAGCGCGTAAGTGCAGACGGGGTCTGGGAGGCTTTTCGCCCGAGACGGGAAAGAGCGAGGAAGACTGGAGAGCGTGGAAAAACTAGGTGCCGCGGGTACTGAAGCTGTTAAGGGCTGAGAGAATTTGGGCTTAAGCATCTGAAAGGGGCTGCTAACGCGCAAGGAGCGGTAAAATACCATCGCTGGACAGCAGGCTCCTTTCCGGCCCTCCGTCCCCCTCTGCAGCCTTCTCGTTCTGTTTGTTTCTGTTCCTCTTTTCTGGCTGGGCTGTGCAGCGATCCCGGAAGGACGTGTCTTTTGAGGTGTGCCTTTGCGAAGGTGGTTCGGCTGCCTGGGGGGATGGATCAAAGCCTTTGAGGCTCCCTCCGATCTGTTTCATTTCCTTTTGAATTTCTTCCTTTCTTTGCTTTCTCCTAGGGCGTCTGTCAGCTAACGAGTAAAGAAGATGGAACGGCCTGTCCGCAGAGGAGAACTGACGCACGGTAAACGTGAATACGCTAGACCTCCGCTACGTCACGGGCGTTTGTTTACGTCCGTGCGTTCAAATCTCTAGTTGCGCATTCGGGACGCGGCATCTGCCCGCTATCCGACTCCTCCGTGTAGCGTAGAAGGCGCTGTACAGCTGCCGGTCTCTACGGGAGGTTGTTAGTGAGAAGGAGAACGGTGTATTCCAGCTCGCGACCGCCAAACGGGCTCCTTTAGGTCCGCTTTCAGACTTGGGGCCTACTTCATCGGTCCGCTTGGACGTGGTTTCTTGGGGGGAACGCTAGTGCTTTCCCTGTGCTTTTCCTGCGTCGAAACCGGTAGTTTATAGGCCAGAGCGGTTATGCCGTACCTTCCTTTGAGAGGCGTTTCGTCCGCGTCTCGGGCTTCGGGGAAAATCAATTGGACGGAATTGCCGAAGGCGCGCCTTGAAATAGGCGGTAAATCTAGAAGCGTGTCTGAATCGCGAGGGGCTCGTAACTTGGTCTTTGTCCTCAACGTCTGCTTTTCTTTCGCTCTTATTGCAGGCTTCCCTCCAACGATCGGCGTCGCTGCGGCGTCTCGTGTTTCACGGGCAGCGGTCTCTGCTCAGTAAGGACGTGAGAACTCCTGCGCTCCCGGAGAGCCCGGGATCCCTGCTCCGGGCTGGTCATTTTAGGCCTTTGTGCGGAGCGTTCTTTCTAGCTACGCGCCCCGCGTGAGCCTCTCCTTCGGCCGTTTTCCCAAGGCGGCGGAAACGCTTCTGGGAAACGCCGTCGTTTCCGAAACGTTTCGCCGTGTCCTTGCCGGTAGGGGATACCGTGAGAGCGGGCAGAGGCGGCCGACGTCTGTGCGAGGAAAGAAGCGTGGCGCAAAGAAGGGACCTCTTTGGCCCGCCTGGTCCGCTTTAGAGAGTTTTCTTTTGGACCCGAAGATCGGGTCTGCGAGTGCCGCGCTCAGCGCACGCGTTTGTTCCCCCCCCCCCCCCGTTCTTTTAGCAAGACCGTGCGTGTCCTCGAGCTGTTTGTCCCGAGGGGGGAGTCGCTGCGGGAATTGCTGGGGAGGCCCTGACGGCGGGACGTGAAAAAGACGCCTTTGACCGCGTGCGTGCGGCCGAAGGAACGTCAGCCCAAGAATCCGAAGAAGACATGCCGCGTGCCAGCATCTCGTACCGTTTAATAATAAAAACCGAGCAGTCTGTCAAGCAAATAGCGTGGCTTGCTTTGGGCTGTTTATTTTGTTTAACGATCAGTAAAGGCGAGAGGTCGAAAGTTCTAAAGAAGAACGGCTGCTTCTTGGAACGCTTGCAAATTGTCCCGTTAAGTAGGTGGGTGGTTTTTTTGTTTTCGTTTTGTTTTTTTAAGTGCAGCCTCTGACTCTTTTTTGTCTGTGGAGTATTTTGCAACGATGTTCAAAGGAAAGCGCTGTTACTGAAGCCTCTAGGAGCAGCGGCTCGAGCACGACACGCGGCGACGCTGCGCCTCGCAGCAGGCGCTGTAAATAAGGGCAGATGAGCCGAGGCGAGGGTGGTGAAATGTCTGCAAAGGGCGGGCGGGGGGGCTCTGCAGCGGTGTGCGCGTGCCGGGGGCGGCCGCGCGCCCTGCTGCCCTCGGGGCGTCCAAAAAGCGGTACGGCACGATAAAGGGGGGCGCGCATGCGCACTGGGTTCCGCCGTGCTCACTGCTGCCACCCTGTGTCCAAAAATCGGTACTGCACCCTGTGGGGGGGCTCGTGTGCGCACTGGGTTCCGCCGTGCTCACTGCTGCCACCCTGTGTCCAAAAAGCGGTACTGCACCCGGTGGGGGGGGCGCGCACGCGCACAGCGTTCCGCCGCGCTCACTGCTGCCACCCTGTGTCCAAAAAGCGGTACTGCACCCGGTGGGGGGGGCGCGCGTGCGCACTGGGTTCCTCCGTGCTCACTGCTGCCACCCTGTGTCCAAAAATCGGTACTGCACCCTGTGGGGGGGGCGCGCACGCGCACAGCGTTCCGCCGCGCTCACTGCTGCCACCCTGTGTCCAAAAAGCGGTACTGCACCCGGTGGGGGGGCGCGCATGCGCAGACAGCCGGCGCGCACATGCTCAGTGCCGGTCGCCATGTTTGCTGCTGCTCTCCGCCGTTTCGGTAACGGGTAAGCGAATGGAGCGTGCTCGTCGCCCCTTCCCGCTGCTCTTGGAGCGGCCACGGGCTCGGGCAGCCTCGGGGCGCTCGCTGGGAGTCCCGGGCTGCCGCGGCGGGCTGCGGTTCGCACGCGTGAGCCGCCCGGCTGCAGCGCCGCGGCGCGAGCATGCCATTGCGGGTCTCGCCTCCCTTCGTGCTCCCCCCCGCCCCTCGGGCTCCCCGGCTCCCCCCCGCCCCTCGGGATTCCCCGCTCCACCCGCCCCTCGCGCTCCCCCCCCGCTTCTCGGGCTCCCCTCGCGCTCCCCCCCACCCCCGCGCTCCCCCCTGCTTCTCGGGCTCCCCTCGCGCTCCCCCCCCGCTCCTCGGGCTCCCCCTGCTCCCCTCGCGCTCCCCCCCGCTTCTCGGGCTCCCCTCGCGCTCCCCCTGCTCCCCTCGCGCTCCCCCTGCTCCCCTCGCGCTCCGCCCCGCCCCTCGGGCTCCCCCTGCTCCCCTCGCGCTCCCCCCCGCTTCTCGGGCTCCCCTCGCGCTCCCCCCCGCTTCTCGGGCTCCCCCCTGCTTCTCAGGCTCTTCTCACGCTCCCCCCCGCTCCTCGGGCTCCCCTTGCTCCCCTCGCGCTCTGCCCCGCCCCTCGCACTCCCCCTGCTCCCCTCGCGCTCCCCCCCCGCTTCTCGGGCTCCCCCCTGCTTCTCAGGCTCCTCTCGGGCTCCCCTTGCTCCCCTCGCGCTCCGCCCCGCCCCTCGCGCTCCCCCTGGTCCCCTCGCGCTCCCCCCCGCCCCCGCGCTCCCCCCCCGCTTCTCGGGCTCCCCTCGTGCTCCCCCCCGCTCCTCGGGCCCCCCTGCTCCCCTCACGCTCCCCCCCCGCCTCTCGCGCTCCCCTCGCACTCCGCCCCGCCCCTCGGGCTCCCCTCGCTCCCCCCCGCCCCTCGGGCTCCCTCTGCTCCCCTCCCGCTCCCCTCGCTCCCCCCCGCCCCTCCCGCTCCCCTCGCTCCCCCCCCCCGCGCTGTCCGAGCCGGCACGTGCGCGGTGCTCAAGCGTCACTGCCGCCGCAGTCCGTTGGCGAGCGGCGCATGCGCGGCGGCGGGGAAGCAAGATGGCGGCGAGCAGGGAGGGCGTTTTCGCTCGGCGGCGGCGGCGGCGGGTGAGTGCGGAGGTGGCGTGGAGTGAAGGATGTGGGGCCCCCGGGTGAGGCGAACGCATAGGTTCGGGGGGCGTCGGGCTGCATCCTGCCCGCTGCGGCCGTCGCTGCGTGGAGGCGGCGGTGCGGGGCGAGTGGGGGGGCGGGCTGGGACCCGGCGCCGCGCCGGGAGCGCGGGTGTGACTTTGCGTTTTGCGTGCGCGGCGTTTAGGGCGCCAGTTCGTTGGCAGCGCGGGCCGGGGCACGCGCTCGCCCCTGCGGAGGCGGCGCAGCGGAGCGGAGCGGGGGGGCAGGCGGGCCCCGGAGCAGGGTTGCGGCGCGGCGTCGGCCCTGTAGTGTTTCCAAACGGCTTACCCCGTAACGTACGATGCAAAGCGGTGTATTAAGACCTTTCCTTTGAGGGAAAGAAGGAAAAAGAAAGAAAGGGGGGAAAGAAAAAAAAAAAAACCACGGGAAAGAGAAAAAGAACGCGTGTAAATCGAAGTGTTTTGTTGGAAGCGAAATGCAATTTTCTGTCTTTGTTACAGAGGCGGAACCGACAATAGCAAATGCTGACAAAGAGCAAAGCCGGACGAGCGAGCGGTTTTTTGCGTTTACTCCCGAAGGGGCGGGCTGAAAGGAGGAAGCAAAAATGCAGCAGCGGACCCTCGATCTCCCCAGAAGCTGCGACAGTAGGAGGCGTTCTGGCCCGGGTAACCAAGGTAACTCTTGATGCGGAACGTTCGTTCTTTCGGCCTCCCTCCCGGAGGCAGCGCTGAGGACTAAGCGACCCGTTGCTGCCCTGCGCCTCTTGTTAACCGTAGCTGCCTTAGTTTTGCTTCGGTCGTTTGTGTTTTGTTTTGTTATCGTACACGCGTACGTAGAAAAGGAAAGATAGGATATTTAATTTTTAGATTCGTTGCCACGGCTGAAGCTGAAGAGACAGAAAAACGTAAGCGAGCCGAAGTAATAAAATTAAAGGGAACCGAGCGAGAGCCGTCTCCGTCGCCCCGAAAGGGAAAGCCCGTTCCTCCCGGTGAGGAAGGTTCGCCGGTAATAGCGATCGGAATAACAGATGAGCGACATCTAACGGAAGGTGCGTACGCGTTACGGAAAGGACGCTGCGTCCATCCGTTTCCGTGCGCGTGACTCTCTGCATCTGTGAAGCGTCGTGCTTTAAGAGCTCCAAGACGGCAAATTCCCGTCTTCGGGGAACGGCGGTCAGGTGGCCAGAGAGAGAGGGAGAGGCAAGCGTGCGAATTGTAAAACGAAGAGGAAGGCTCATTTAGCGCGACCCCAGGTTAATTGCCTGGCAATGGTATTTGGGGCAGCAGGAAGACGGCAGCTCGAAGAAAAGGTAAAGCCTTGCGGAATTAGGACTCCTTCCTTCTCGTGTAGTAGATCCGCTTTTGTGCTTAGAAACAACTTTGGATTGTTAATTTCTGCTGAGCTTTGAATACGTCACGTCACGGACTCTTAGGCGACACGGGGGAGTTCAGCTGCGCAGCCTGCCAGAGGAACGTCGCCCACGAGGCCTCGCTAGCCTTGAGGAGCTGTAGGCGCCGATGCACGTGGCTCGTTCTGTCGGGCGCGAAGAGGTTTGCTTTGGCTGCCGAAATTTCAGCTTGGCTTTGCGCCCTGTAGCGGTGGTATTTTTGTATTTCTAAATTGTGTTAATGCTAGGCGTTCGGCACATCGGGGAACGACTGTGTGCTGCCGTGAAGAACTGCAGGCTCCCGCCCTCAGCCCTTTCTCGGCAAGTTATCGGGTGTCGAGAGCGGCCGGGAGACTCCGAATGCCGGCGGAAAGGTTCTCTGCCCGCTCCTGACGAGGAGCCTTCGGCCGCGGGAAGGTCGGCGGCGTCCTTCCCGGACTCGTGAGTAATAAGCCGCGGTTCGCGGGCCGGCAGGGCAGGGGAGGGGAGGGGAGGGGGGGGGGGAATAGCGCCTGGTAGCCCGGCGGCTCCGGCGTCGCCGTTGCTAGCGGGGCCCCGAGGTCCATGTGAAGCCTCAGCTGCCTGTCGGGAGCTTTGTTTTGGTGTGTTTACCTGGCAAAAGCAGCGAGGGAGGCCTCAAAGAAGAATTTTCGTGCCTAGGTGGGTAAGCTGCGACCCCAGCTGTCTTTGCCTTGCTTTGCCGCTTAGTGTCGTAACGGCGACTTGGGAGCCCGCGATAAAAACCGTTCCGGGGCCGAAGGGAGGCCCTGCGTTTGCCCCGCTTGGGAAACCGTCGTTAAAGCTTGGGGGGGGGGGCCGAGCTCCGAAAGGAGACTCTGCCGGTGACCTCGGTGGTCCGATTCGTTTGCAGGCTGACGTTCCGAGGGCCGGCGAGCGGAAGAGGAGCAGCTCAGCCCGTTCGGTTGATTTCGGCGATCCTGTTTTAAGGAAGCGCGTAAGTGCAGACGGGGTCTGGGAGGCTTTTCGCCCGAGACGGGAAAGAGCGAGGAAGACTGGAGAGCGTGGAAAAACTAGGTGCCGCGGGTACTGAAGCTGTTAAGGGCTGAGAGAATTTGGGCTTAAGCATCTGAAAGGGGCTGCTAACGCGCAAGGAGCGGTAAAATACCATCGCTGGACAGCAGGCTCCTTTCCGGCCCTCCGTCCCCCTCTGCAGCCTTCTCGTTCTGTTTGTTTCTGTTCCTCTTTTCTGGCTGGGCTGTGCAGCGATCCCGGAAGGACGTGTCTTTTGAGGTGTGCCTTTGCGAAGGTGGTTCGGCTGCCTGGGGGGATGGATCAAAGCCTTTGAGGCTCCCTCCGATCTGTTTCATTTCCTTTTGAATTTCTTCCTTTCTTTGCTTTCTCCTAGGGCGTCTGTCAGCTAACGAGTAAAGAAGATGGAACGGCCTGTCCGCAGAGGAGAACTGACGCACGGTAAACGTGAATACGCTAGACCTCCGCTACGTCACGGGCGTTTGTTTACGTCCGTGCGTTCCAATCTCTAGTTGCGCATTCGGGACGCGGCATCTGCCCGCTATCCGACTCCTCCGTGTAGCGTAGAAGGCGCTGTACAGCTGCCGGTCTCTACGGGAGGTTGTTAGTGAGAAGGAGAACGGTGTATTCCAGCTCGCGACCGCCAAACGGGCTCCTTTAGGTCCGCTTTCAGACTTGGGGCCTACTTCATCGGTCCGCTTGGACGTGGTTTCTTGGGGGGAACGCTAGTGCTTTCCCTGTGCTTTTCCTGCGTCGAAACCGGTAGTTTATAGGCCAGAGCGGTTATGCCGTACCTTCCTTTGAGAGGCGTTTCGTCCGCGTCTCGGGCTTCGGGGAAAATCAATTGGACGGAATTGCCGAAGGCGCGCCTTGAAATAGGCGGTAAATCTAGAAGCGTGTCTGAATCGCGAGGGGCTCGTAACTTGGTCTTTGTCCTCAACGTCTGCTTTTCTTTCGCTCTTATTGCAGGCTTCCCTCCAACGATCGGCGTCGCTGCGGCGTCTCGTGTTTCACGGGCAGCGGTCTCTGCTCAGTAAGGACGTGAGAACTCCTGCGCTCCCGGAGAGCCCGGGATCCCTGCTCCGGGCTGGTCATTTTAGGCCTTTGTGCGGAGCGTTCTTTCTAGCTACGCGCCCCGCGTGAGCCTCTCCTTCGGCCGTTTTCCCAAGGCGGCGGAAACGCTTCTGGGAAACGCCGTCGTTTCCGAAACGTTTCGCCGTGTCCTTGCCGGTAGGGGATACCGTGAGAGCGGGCAGAGGCGGCCGACGTCTGTGCGAGGAAAGAAGCGTGGCGCAAAGAAGGGACCTCTTTGGCCCGCCTGGTCCGCTTTAGAGAGTTTTCTTTTGGACCCGAAGATCGGGTCTGCGAGTGCCGCGCTCAGCGCACGCGTTTGTTCCCCCCCCCCCCCGTTCTTTTAGCAAGACCGTGCGTGTCCTCGAGCTGTTTGTCCCGAGGGGGGAGTCGCTGCGGGAATTGCTGGGGAGGCCCTGACGGCGGGACGTGAAAAAGACGCCTTTGACCGCGTGCGTGCGGCCGAAGGAACGTCAGCCCAAGAATCCGAAGAAGACATGCCGCGTGCCAGCATCTCGTACCGTTTAATAATAAAAACCGAGCAGTCTGTCAAGCAAATAGCGCGGCTTGCTTTGGGCTGTTTATTTTGTTTAACGATCAGTAAAGGCGAGAGGTCGAAAGTTCTAAAGAAGAACGGCTGCTTCTTGGAACGCTTGCAAATTGTCCCGTTAAGTAGGTGGGTGGTTTTTTTGTTTTCGTTTTGTTTTTTTAAGTGCAGCCTCTGACTCTTTTTTGTCTGTGGAGTATTTTGCAACGATGTTCAAAGGAAAGCGCTGTTACTGAAGCCTCTAGGAGCAGCGGCTCGAGCACGACACGCGGCGACGCTGCGCCTCGCAGCAGGCGCTGTAAATAAGGGCAGATGAGCCGAGGCGAGGGTGGTGAAATGTCTGCAAAGGGCGGGCGGGGGGGCTCTGCAGCGGTGTGCGCGTGCCGGGGGCGGCCGCGCGCCCTGCTGCCCTCGGGGCGTCCAAAAAGCGGTACGGCACGATAAAGGGGGGCGCGCATGCGCACTGGGTTCCGCCGTGCTCACTGCTGCCACCCTGTGTCCAAAAATCGGTACTGCACCCTGTGGGGGGGCTCGTGTGCGCACTGGGTTCCGCCGTGCTCACTGCTGCCACCCTGTGTCCAAAAAGCGGTACTGCACCCGGTGGGGGGGGCGCGCACGCGCACAGCGTTCCGCCGCGCTCACTGCTGCCACCCTGTGTCCAAAAAGCGGTACTGCACCCGGTGGGGGGGGCGCGCATGCGCAGACAGCCGGCGCGCACATGCTCAGTGCCGGTCGCCATGTTTGCTGCTGCTCTCCGCCGTTTCGGTAACGGGTAAGCGAATGGAGCGTGCTCGTCGCCCCTTCCCGGTGCTCTTGGAGCGGCCACGGGCTCGGGCAGCCTCGGGGCGCTCGCTGGGAGTCCCGGGCTGCCGCGGCGGGCTGCGGTTCGCACGCGTGAGCCGCCCGGCTGCAGCGCCGCGGCGCGAGCATGCCATTGCGGGTCTCGCCTCCCTTCGTGCTCCCCCCCGCCCCTCGGGCTCCCCGGCTCCCCCCCGCCCCTCGGGATTCCCCGCTCCACCCGCCCCTCGCGCTCCCCCCCGCTTCTCGGGCTCCCCTCGCGCTCCCCCCCACCCCCGCGCTCCCCCCTGCTTCTCGGGCTCCCCTCGCGCTCCCCCCCCGCTCCTCGGGCTCCCCGGGCTCCCCCTGCTCCCCTCGCGCTCCCCCCCGCTTCTCGGGCTCCCCTCGCGCTCCCCCTGCTCCCCTCGCGCTCCCCCTGCTCCCCTCGCGCTCCCCCTGCTCCCCTCGCGCTCCGCCCCGCCCCTCGGGCTCCCCCTGCTCCCCTCGCGCTCCCCCCCGCTTCTCGGGCTCCCCTCGCGCTCCCCCCCGCTTCTCGGGCTCCCCCCTGCTTCTCAGGCTCTTCTCACGCTCCCCCCCGCTCCTCGGGCTCCCCTTGCTCCCCTCGCGCTCTGCCCCGCCCCTCGCACTCCCCCTGCTCCCCTCGCGCTCCCCCCCGCTTCTCGGGCTCCCCCCTGCTTCTCAGGCTCCTCTCGGGCTCCCCTTGCTCCCCTCGCGCTCCGCCCCGCCCCTCGCGCTCCCCCTGGTCCCCTCGCGCTCCCCCCCGCCCCCGCGCTCCCCCCCCGCTTCTCGGGCTCCCCTCGTGCTCCCCCCCGCTCCTCGGGCCCCCCTGCTCCCCTCACGCTCCCCCCCCGCCTCTCGCGCTCCCCTCGCACTCCGCCCCGCCCCTCGGGCTCCCCTCGCTCCCCCCCGCCCCTCGGGCTCCCTCTGCTCCCCTCCCGCTCCCCTCGCTCCCCCCCGCCCCTCCCGCTCCCCTCGCTCCCCCCCCCCGCGCTGTCCGAGCCGGCACGTGCGCGGTGCTCAAGCGTCACTGCCGCCGCAGTCCGTTGGCGAGCGGCGCATGCGCGGCGGCGGGGAAGCAAGATGGCGGCGAGCAGGGAGGGCGTTTTCGCTCGGCGGCGGCGGCGGCGGGTGAGTGCGGAGGTGGCGTGGAGTGAAGGATGTGGGGCCCCCGGGTGAGGCGAACGCATAGGTTCGGGGGGCGTCGGGCTGCATCCTGCCCGCTGCGGCCGTCGCTGCGTGGAGGCGGCGGTGCGGGGCGAGTGGGGGGGCGGGCTGGGACCCGGCGCCGCGCCGGGAGCGCGGGTGTGACTTTGCGTTTTGCGTGCGCGGCGTTTAGGGCGCCAGTTCGTTGGCAGCGCGGGCCGGGGCACGCGCTCGCCCCTGCGGAGGCGGCGCAGCGGAGCGGAGCGGGGGGGCAGGCGGGCCCCGGAGCAGGGTTGCGGCGCGGCGTCGGCCCTGTAGTGTTTCCAAACGGCTTACCCCGTAACGTACGATGCAAAGCGGTGTATTAAGACCTTTCCTTTGAGGGAAAGAAGGAAAAAGAAAGAAAGGGGGGAAAGAAAAAAAAAAAAACCACGGGAAAGAGAAAAAGAACGCGTGTAAATCGAAGTGTTTTGTTGGAAGCGAAATGCAATTTTCTGTCTTTGTTACAGAGGCGGAACCGACAATAGCAAATGCTGACAAAGAGCAAAGCCGGACGAGCGAGCGGTTTTTTGCGTTTACTCCCGAAGGGGCGGGCTGAAAGGAGGAAGCAAAAATGCAGCAGCGGACCCTCGATCTCCCCAGAAGCTGCGACAGTAGGAGGCGTTCTGGCCCGGGTAACCAAGGTAACTCTTGATGCGGAACGTTCGTTCTTTCGGCCTCCCTCCCGGAGGCAGCGCTGAGGACTAAGCGACCCGTTGCTGCCCTGCGCCTCTTGTTAACCGTAGCTGCCTTAGTTTTGCTTCGGTCGTTTGTATTTTGTTTTGTTATCGTACACGCGTACGTAGAAAAGGAAAGATAGGATATTTAATTTTTAGATTCGTTGCCACGGCTGAAGCTGAAGAGACAGAAAAACGTAAGCGAGCCGAAGTAATAAAATTAAAGGGAACCGAGCGAGAGCCGTCTCCGTCGCCCCGAAAGGGAAAGCCCGTTCCTCCCGGTGAGGAAGGTTCGCCGGTAATAGCGATCGGAATAACAGATGAGCGACATCTAACGGAAGGTGCGTACGCGTTACGGAAAGGACGCTGCGTCCATCCGTTTCCGTGCGCGTGACTCTCTGCATCTGTGAAGCGTCGTGCTTTAAGAGCTCCAAGACGGCAAATTCCCGTCTTCGGGGAACGGCGGTCAGGTGGCCAGAGAGAGAGGGAGAGGCAAGCGTGCGAATTGTAAAACGAAGAGGAAGGCTCATTTAGCGCGACCCCAGGTTAATTGCCTGGCAATGGTATTTGGGGCAGCAGGAAGACGGCAGCTCGAAGAAAAGGTAAAGCCTTGCGGAATTAGGACTCCTTCCTTCTCGTGTAGTAGATCCGCTTTTGTGCTTAGAAACAACTTTGGATTGTTAATTTCTGCTGAGCTTTGAATACGTCACGTCACGGACTCTTAGGCGACACGGGGGAGTTCAGCTGCGCAGCCTGCCAGAGGAACGTCGCCCACGAGGCCTCGCTAGCCTTGAGGAGCTGTAGGCGCCGATGCACGTGGCTCGTTCTGTCGGGCGCGAAGAGGTTTGCTTTGGCTGCCGAAATTTCAGCTTGGCTTTGCGCCCTGTAGCGGTGGTATTTTTGTATTTCTAAATTGTGTTAATGCTAGGCGTTCGGCACATCGGGGAACGACTGTGTGCTGCCGTGAAGAACTGCAGGCTCCCGCCCTCAGCCCTTTCTCGGCAAGTTATCGGGTGTCGAGAGCGGCCGGGAGACTCCGAATGCCGGCGGAAAGGTTCTCTGCCCGCTCCTGACGAGGAGCCTTCGGCCGCGGGAAGGTCGGCGGCGTCCTTCCCGGACTCGTGAGTAATAAGCCGCGGTTCGCGGGCCGGCAGGGCAGGGGAGGGGAGGGGAGGGGGGGGGGGGAATAGCGCCTGGTAGCCCGGCGGCTCCGGCGTCGCCGTTGCTAGCGGGGCCCCGAGGTCCATGTGAAGCCTCAGCTGCCTGTCGGGAGCTTTGTTTTGGTGTGTTTACCTGGCAAAAGCAGCGAGGGAGGCCTCAAAGAAGAATTTTCGTGCCTAGGTGGGTAAGCTGCGACCCCAGCTGTCTTTGCCTTGCTTTGCCGCTTAGTGTCGTAACGGCGACTTGGGAGCCCGCGATAAAAACCGTTCCGGGGCCGAAGGGAGGCCCTGCGTTTGCCCCGCTTGGGAAACCGTCGTTAAAGCTTGGGGGGGGGGGCCGAGCTCCGAAAGGAGACTCTGCCGGTGACCTCGGTGGTCCGATTCGTTTGCAGGCTGACGTTCCGAGGGCCGGCGAGCGGAAGAGGAGCAGCTCAGCCCGTTCGGTTGATTTCGGCGATCCTGTTTTAAGGAAGCGCGTAAGTGCAGACGGGGTCTGGGAGGCTTTTCGCCCGAGACGGGAAAGAGCGAGGAAGACTGGAGAGCGTGGAAAAACTAGGTGCCGCGGGTACTGAAGCTGTTAAGGGCTGAGAGAATTTGGGCTTAAGCATCTGAAAGGGGCTGCTAACGCGCAAGGAGCGGTAAAATACCATCGCTGGACAGCAGGCTCCTTTCCGGCCCTCCGTCCCCCTCTGCAGCCTTCTCGTTCTGTTTGTTTCTGTTCCTCTTTTCTGGCTGGGCTGTGCAGCGATCCCGGAAGGACGTGTCTTTTGAGGTGTGCCTTTGCGAAGGTGGTTCGGCTGCCTGGGGGGATGGATCAAAGCCTTTGAGGCTCCCTCCGATCTGTTTCATTTCCTTTTGAATTTCTTCCTTTCTTTGCTTTCTCCTAGGGCGTCTGTCAGCTAACGAGTAAAGAAGATGGAACGGCCTGTCCGCAGAGGAGAACTGACGCACGGTAAACGTGAATACGCTAGACCTCCGCTACGTCACGGGCGTTTGTTTACGTCCGTGCGTTCCAATCTCTAGTTGCGCATTCGGGACGCGGCATCTGCCCGCTATCCGACTCCTCCGTGTAGCGTAGAAGGCGCTGTACAGCTGCCGGTCTCTACGGGAGGTTGTTAGTGAGAAGGAGAACGGTGTATTCCAGCTCGCGACCGCCAAACGGGCTCCTTTAGGTCCGCTTTCAGACTTGGGGCCTACTTCATCGGTCCGCTTGGACGTGGTTTCTTGGGGGGAACGCTAGTGCTTTCCCTGTGCTTTTCCTGCGTCGAAACCGGTAGTTTATAGGCCAGAGCGGTTATGCCGTACCTTCCTTTGAGAGGCGTTTCGTCCGCGTCTCGGGCTTCGGGGAAAATCAATTGGACGGAATTGCCGAAGGCGCGCCTTGAAATAGGCGGTAAATCTAGAAGCGTGTCTGAATCGCGAGGGGCTCGTAACTTGGTCTTTGTCCTCAACGTCTGCTTTTCTTTCGCTCTTATTGCAGGCTTCCCTCCAACGATCGGCGTCGCTGCGGCGTCTCGTGTTTCACGGGCAGCGGTCTCTGCTCAGTAAGGACGTGAGAACTCCTGCGCTCCCGGAGAGCCCGGGATCCCTGCTCCGGGCTGGTCATTTTAGGCCTTTGTGCGGAGCGTTCTTTCTAGCTACGCGCCCCGCGTGAGCCTCTCCTTCGGCCGTTTTCCCAAGGCGGCGGAAACGCTTCTGGGAAACGCCGTCGTTGCCGAAACGTTTCGCCGTGTCCTTGCCGGTAGGGGATACCGTGAGAGCGGGCAGAGGCGGCCGACGTCTGTGCGAGGAAAGAAGCGTGGCGCAAAGAAGGGACCTCTTTGGCCCGCCTGGTCCGCTTTAGAGAGTTTTCTTTTGGACCCGAAGATCGGGTCTGCGAGTGCCGCGCTCAGCGCACGCGTTTGTTCCCCCCCCCCCCCGTTCTTTTAGCAAGACCGTGCGTGTCCTCGAGCTGTTTGTCCCGAGGGGGGAGTCGCTGCGGGAATTGCTGGGGAGGCCCTGACGGCGGGACGTGAAAAAGACGCCTTTGACCGCGTGCGTGCGGCCGAAGGAACGTCAGCCCAAGAATCCGAAGAAGACATGCCGCGTGCCAGCATCTCGTACCGTTTAATAATAAAAACCGAGCAGTCTGTCAAGCAAATAGCGCGGCTTGCTTTGGGCTGTTTATTTTGTTTAACGATCAGTAAAGGCGAGAGGTCGAAAGTTCTAAAGAAGAACGGCTGCTTCTTGGAACGCTTGCAAATTGTCCCGTTAAGTAGGTGGGTGGTTTTTTTGTTTTCGTTTTGTTTTTTTAAGTGCAGCCTCTGACTCTTTTTTGTCTGTGGAGTATTTTGCAACGATGTTCAAAGGAAAGCGCTGTTACTGAAGCCTCTAGGAGCAGCGGCTCGAGCACGACACGCGGCGACGCTGCGCCTCGCAGCAGGCGCTGTAAATAAGGGCAGATGAGCCGAGGCGAGGGTGGTGAAATGTCTGCAAAGGGCGGGCGGGGGGGCTCTGCAGCGGTGTGCGCGTGCCGGGGGCGGCCGCGCGCCCTGCTGCCCTCGGGGCGTCCAAAAAGCGGTACGGCACGATAAAGGGGGGCGCGCATGCGCACTGGGTTCCGCCGTGCTCACTGCTGCCACCCTGTGTCCAAAAATCGGTACTGCACCCTGTGGGGGGGCTCGTGTGCGCACTGGGTTCCGCCGTGCTCACTGCTGCCACCCTGTGTCCAAAAAGCGGTACTGCACCCGGTGGGGGGGGCGCGCACGCGCACAGCGTTCCGCCGCGCTCACTGCTGCCACCCTGTGTCCAAAAAGCGGTACTGCACCCGGTGGGGGGGGCGCGCATGCGCAGACAGCCGGCGCGCACATGCTCAGTGCCGGTCGCCATGTTTGCTGCTGCTCTCCGCCGTTTCGGTAACGGGTAAGCGAATGGAGCGTGCTCGTCGCCCCTTCCCGGTGCTCTTGGAGCGGCCACGGGCTCGGGCAGCCTCGGGGCGCTCGCTGGGAGTCCCGGGCTGCCGCGGCGGGCTGCGGTTCGCACGCGTGAGCCGCCCGGCTGCAGCGCCGCGGCGCGAGCATGCCATTGCGGGTCTCGCCTCCCTTCGTGCTCCCCCCCGCCCCTCGGGCTCCCCGGCTCCCCCCCGCCCCTCGGGATTCCCCGCTCCACCCGCCCCTCGCGCTCCCCCCCGCTTCTCGGGCTCCCCTCGCGCTCCCCCCCACCCCCGCGCTCCCCCCCGCTTCTCGGGCTCCCCTCGCGCTCCCCCCCGCTTCTCGGGCTCCCCCCTGCTTCTCAGGCTCTTCTTACGCTCCCCCCCGCTCCTCGGGCTCCCCTTGCTCCCCTCGCGCTCTGCCCCGCCCCTCGCACTCCCCCTGCTCCCCTCGCGCTCCCCCCCGCTTCTTGGGCTCCCCCCTGCTTCTCAGGCTCCTCTCGGGCTCCCCTTGCTCCCCTCGCGCTCCGCCCCGCCCCTCGCGCTCCCCCTGGTCCCCTCGCGCTCCCCCCCGCCCCCGCGCTCCCCCCCCGCTTCTCGGGCTCCCCTCGTGCTCCCCCCCGCTCCTCGGGCCCCCCTGCTCCCCTCACGCTCCCCCCCCGCCTCTCGCGCTCCCCTCGCTCCCCCCCGCCCCTCGGGCTCCCTCTGCTCCCCTCCCGCTCCCCTCGCTCCCCCCCGCCCCTCCCGCTCCCCTCGCTCCCCCCCCCCCGCGCTGTCCGAGCCGGCACGTGCGCGGTGCTCAAGCGTCACTGCCGCCGCAGTCCGTTGGCGAGCGGCGCATGCGCGGCGGCGGGGAAGCAAGATGGCGGCGAGCAGGGAGGGCGTTTTCGCTCGGCGGCGGCGGCGGGTGAGTGCGGAGGTGGCGTGGAGTGAAGGATGTGGGGCCCCCGGGTGAGGCGAACGCATAGGTTCGGGGGGCGTCGGGCTGCATCCTGCCCGCTGCGGCCGTCGCTGCGTGGAGGCGGCGGTGCGGGGCGAGTGGGGGGGCGGGCTGGGACCCGGCGCCGCGCCGGGAGCGCGGGTGTGACTTTGCGTTTTGCGTGCGCGGCGTTTAGGGCGCCAGTTCGTTGGCAGCGCGGGCCGGGGCACGCGCTCGCCCCTGCGGAGGCGGCGCGGCGGAGCGGAGCGGGGGGGCAGGCGGGCCCCGGAGCAGGGTTGCGGCGCGGCGTCGGCCCTGTAGTGTTTCCAAACGGCTTACCCCGTAACGTACGATGCAAAGCGGTGTATTAAGACCTTTCCTTTGAGGGAAAGAAGGAAAAAGAAAGAAAGGGGGGAAAGAAAAAAAAAAAAACCACGGGAAAGAGAAAAAGAACGCGTGTAAATCGAAGTGTTTTGTTGGAAGCGAAATGCAATTTTCTGTCTTTGTTACAGAGGCGGAACCGACAATAGCAAATGCTGACAAAGAGCAAAGCCGGACGAGCGAGCGGTTTTTTGCGTTTACTCCCGAAGGGGCGGGCTGAAAGGAGGAAGCAAAAATGCAGCAGCGGACCCTCGATCTCCCCAGAAGCTGCGACAGTAGGAGGCGTTCTGGCCCGGGTAACCAAGGTAACTCTTGATGCGGAACGTTCGTTCTTTCGGCCTCCCTCCCGGAGGCAGCGCTGAGGACTAAGCGACCCGTTGCTGCCCTGCGCCTCTTGTTAACCGTAGCTGCCTTAGTTTTGCTTCGGTCGTTTGTATTTTGTTTTGTTATCGTACACGCGTACGTAGAAAAGGAAAGATAGGATATTTAATTTTTAGATTCGTTGCCACGGCTGAAGCTGAAGAGACAGAAAAACGTAAGCGAGCCGAAGTAATAAAATTAAAGGGAACCGAGCGAGAGCCGTCTCCGTCGCCCCGAAAGGGAAAGCCCGTTCCTCCCGGTGAGGAAGGTTCGCCGGTAATAGCGATCGGAATAACAGATGAGCGACATCTAACGGAAGGTGCGTACGCGTTACGGAAAGGACGCTGCGTCCATCCGTTTCCGTGCGCGTGACTCTCTGCATCTGTGAAGCGTCGTGCTTTAAGAGCTCCAAGACGGCAAATTCCCGTCTTCGGGGAACGGCGGTCAGGTGGCCAGAGAGAGAGGGAGAGGCAAGCGTGCGAATTGTAAAACGAAGAGGAAGGCTCATTTAGCGCGACCCCAGGTTAATTGCCTGGCAATGGTATTTGGGGCAGCAGGAAGACGGCAGCTCGAAGAAAAGGTAAAGCCTTGCGGAATTAGGACTCCTTCCTTCTCGTGTAGTAGATCCGCTTTTGTGCTTAGAAACAACTTTGGATTGTTAATTTCTGCTGAGCTTTGAATACGTCACGTCACGGACTCTTAGGCGACACGGGGGAGTTCAGCTGCGCAGCCTGCCAGAGGAACGTCGCCCACGAGGCCTCGCTAGCCTTGAGGAGCTGTAGGCGCCGATGCACGTGGCTCGTTCTGTCGGGCGCGAAGAGGTTTGCTTTGGCTGCCGAAATTTCAGCTTGGCTTTGCGCCCTGTAGCGGTGGTATTTTTGTATTTCTAAATTGTGTTAATGCTAGGCGTTCGGCACATCGGGGAACGACTGTGTGCTGCCGTGAAGAACTGCAGGCTCCCGCCCTCAGCCCTTTCTCGGCAAGTTATCGGGTGTCGAGAGCGGCCGGGAGACTCCGAATGCCGGCGGAAAGGTTCTCTGCCCGCTCCTGACGAGGAGCCTTCGGCCGCGGGAAGGTCGGCGGCGTCCTTCCCGGACTCGTGAGTAATAAGCCGCGGTTCGCGGGCCGGCAGGGCAGGGGAGGGGAGGGGAGGGGGGGGGGAATAGCGCCTGGTAGCCCGGCGGCTCCGGCGTCGCCGTTGCTAGCGGGGCCCCGAGGTCCATGTGAAGCCTCAGCTGCCTGTCGGGAGCTTTGTTTTGGTGTGTTTACCTGGCAAAAGCAGCGAGGGAGGCCTCAAAGAAGAATTTTCGTGCCTAGGTGGGTAAGCTGCGACCCCAGCTGTCTTTGCCTTGCTTTGCCGCTTAGTGTCGTAACGGCGACTTGGGAGCCCGCGATAAAAACCGTTCCGGGGCCGAAGGGAGGCCCTGCGTTTGCCCCGCTTGGGAAACCGTCGTTAAAGCTTGGGGGGGGGGGCCGAGCTCCGAAAGGAGACTCTGCCGGTGACCTCGGTGGTCCGATTCGTTTGCAGGCTGACGTTCCGAGGGCCGGCGAGCGGAAGAGGAGCAGCTCAGCCCGTTCGGTTGATTTCGGCGATCCTGTTTTAAGGAAGCGCGTAAGTGCAGACGGGGTCTGGGAGGCTTTTCGCCCGAGACGGGAAAGAGCGAGGAAGACTGGAGAGCGTGGAAAAACTAGGTGCCGCGGGTACTGAAGCTGTTAAGGGCTGAGAGAATTTGGGCTTAAGCATCTGAAAGGGGCTGCTAACGCGCAAGGAGCGGTAAAATACCATCGCTGGACAGCAGGCTCCTTTCCGGCCCTCCGTCCCCCTCTGCAGCCTTCTCGTTCTGTTTGTTTCTGTTCCTCTTTTCTGGCTGGGCTGTGCAGCGATCCCGGAAGGACGTGTCTTTTGAGGTGTGCCTTTGCGAAGGTGGTTCGGCTGCCTGGGGGGATGGATCAAAGCCTTTGAGGCTCCCTCCGATCTGTTTCATTTCCTTTTGAATTTCTTCCTTTCTTTGCTTTCTCCTAGGGCGTCTGTCAGCTAACGAGTAAAGAAGATGGAACGGCCTGTCCGCAGAGGAGAACTGACGCACGGTAAACGTGAATACGCTAGACCTCCGCTACGTCACGGGCGTTTGTTTACGTCCGTGCGTTCCAATCTCTAGTTGCGCATTCGGGACGCGGCATCTGCCCGCTATCCGACTCCTCCGTGTAGCGTAGAAGGCGCTGTACAGCTGCCGGTCTCTACGGGAGGTTGTTAGTGAGAAGGAGAACGGTGTATTCCAGCTCGCGACCGCCAAACGGGCTCCTTTAGGTCCGCTTTCAGACTTGGGGCCTACTTCATCGGTCCGCTTGGACGTGGTTTCTTGGGGGGAACGCTAGTGCTTTCCCTGTGCTTTTCCTGCGTCGAAACCGGTAGTTTATAGGCCAGAGCGGTTATGCCGTACCTTCCTTTGAGAGGCGTTTCGTCCGCGTCTCGGGCTTCGGGGAAAATCAATTGGACGGAATTGCCGAAGGCGCGCCTTGAAATAGGCGGTAAATCTAGAAGCGTGTCTGAATCGCGAGGGGCTCGTAACTTGGTCTTTGTCCTCAACGTCTGCTTTTCTTTCGCTCTTATTGCAGGCTTCCCTCCAACGATCGGCGTCGCTGCGGCGTCTCGTGTTTCACGGGCAGCGGTCTCTGCTCAGTAAGGACGTGAGAACTCCTGCGCTCCCGGAGAGCCCGGGATCCCTGCTCCGGGCTGGTCATTTTAGGCCTTTGTGCGGAGCGTTCTTTCTAGCTACGCGCCCCGCGTGAGCCTCTCCTTCGGCCGTTTTCCCAAGGCGGCGGAAACGCTTCTGGGAAACGCCGTCGTTTCCGAAACGTTTCGCCGTGTCCTTGCCGGTAGGGGATACCGTGAGAGCGGGCAGAGGCGGCCGACGTCTGTGCGAGGAAAGAAGCGTGGCGCAAAGAAGGGACCTCTTTGGCCCGCCTGGTCCGCTTTAGAGAGTTTTCTTTTGGACCCGAAGATCGGGTCTGCGAGTGCCGCGCTCAGCGCACGCGTTTGTTCCCCCCCCCCCCCCCGTTCTTTTAGCAAGACCGTGCGTGTCCTCGAGCTGTTTGTCCCGAGGGGGGAGTCGCTGCGGGAATTGCTGGGGAGGCCCTGACGGCGGGACGTGAAAAAGACGCCTTTGACCGCGTGCGTGCGGCCGAAGGAACGTCAGCCCAAGAATCCGAAGAAGACATGCCGCGTGCCAGCATCTCGTACCGTTTAATAATAAAAACCGAGCAGTCTGTCAAGCAAATAGCGCGGCTTGCTTTGGGCTGTTTATTTTGTTTAACGATCAGTAAAGGCGAGAGGTCGAAAGTTCTAAAGAAGAACGGCTGCTTCTTGGAACGCTTGCAAATTGTCCCGTTAAGTAGGTGGGTGGTTTTTTTGTTTTCGTTTTGTTTTTTTAAGTGCAGCCTCTGACTCTTTTTTGTCTGTGGAGTATTTTGCAACGATGTTCAAAGGAAAGCGCTGTTACTGAAGCCTCTAGGAGCAGCGGCTCGAGCACGACACGCGGCGACGCTGCGCCTCGCAGCAGGCGCTGTAAATAAGGGCAGATGAGCCGAGGCGAGGGTGGTGAAATGTCTGCAAAGGGCGGGCGGGGGGGCTCTGCAGCGGTGTGCGCGTGCCGGGGGCGGCCGCGCGCCCTGCTGCCCTCGGGGCGTCCAAAAAGCGGTACGGCACGATAAAGGGGGGCGCGCATGCGCACTGGGTTCCGCCGTGCTCACTGCTGCCACCCTGTGTCCAAAAATCGGTACTGCACCCTGTGGGGGGGCTCGTGTGCGCACTGGGTTCCGCCGTGCTCACTGCTGCCACCCTGTGTCCAAAAAGCGGTACTGCACCCTGTGGGGGGGGCGCGCACGCGCACAGCGTTCCGCCGCGCTCACTGCTGCCACCCTGTGTCCAAAAAGCGGTACTGCACCCGGTGGGGGGGCGCGCATGCGCAGACAGCCGGCGCGCACATGCTCAGTGCCGGTCGCCATGTTTGCTGCTGCTCTCCGCCGTTTCGGTAACGGGTAAGCGAATGGAGCGTGCTCGTCGCCCCTTCCCGCTGCTCTTGGAGCGGCCACGGGCTCGGGCAGCCTCGGGGCGCTCGCTGGGAGTCCCGGGCTGCCGCGGCGGGCTGCGGTTCGCACGCGTGAGCCGCCCGGCTGCAGCGCCGCGGCGCGAGCATGCCATTGCGGGTCTCGCCTCCCTTCGTGCTCCCCCCCGCCCCTCGGGCTCCCCGGCTCCCCCCCGCCCCTCGGGATTCCCCGCTCCACCCGCCCCTCGCGCTCCCCCCCGCTTCTCGGGCTCCCCTCGCGCTCCCCCCCACCCCCGCGCTCCCCCCTGCTTCTCGGGCTCCCCTCGCGCTCCCCCCCCGCTCCTCGGGCTCCCCCTGCTCCCCTCGCGCTCCCCCCCGCTTCTCGGGCTCCCCTCGCGCTCCCCCTGCTCCCCTCGCGCTCCCCCTGCTCCCCTCGCGCTCCGCCCCGCCCCTCGGGCTCCCCCTGCTCCCCTCGCGCTCCCCCCCGCTTCTCGGGCTCCCCTCGCGCTCCCCCCCGCTTCTCGGGCTCCCCCCTGCTTCTCAGGCTCTTCTCACGCTCCCCCCCGCTCCTCGGGCTCCCCTTGCTCCCCTCGCGCTCTGCCCCGCCCCTCGCACTCCCCCTGCTCCCCTCGCGCTCCCCCCCGCTTCTCGGGCTCCCCCCTGCTTCTCAGGCTCCTCTCGGGCTCCCCTTGCTCCCCTCGCGCTCCGCCCCGCCCCTCGCGCTCCCCCTGGTCCCCTCGCGCTCCCCCCCGCCCCCGCGCTCCCCCCCCGCTTCTCGGGCTCCCCTCGTGCTCCCCCCCGCTCCTCGGGCCCCCCTGCTCCCCTCACGCTCCCCCCCCGCCTCTCGCGCTCCCCTCGCACTCCGCCCCGCCCCTCGGGCTCCCCTCGCTCCCCCCCGCCCCTCGGGCTCCCTCTGCTCCCCTCCCGCTCCCCTCGCTCCCCCCCGCCCCTCCCGCTCCCCTCGCTCCCCCCCCCCCGCGCTGTCCGAGCCGGCACGTGCGCGGTGCTCAAGCGTCACTGCCGCCGCAGTCCGTTGGCGAGCGGCGCATGCGCGGCGGCGGGGAAGCAAGATGGCGGCGAGCAGGGAGGGCGTTTTCGCTCGGCGGCGGCGGCGGCGGGTGAGTGCGGAGGTGGCGTGGAGTGAAGGATGTGGGGCCCCCGGGTGAGGCGAACGCATAGGTTCGGGGGGCGTCGGGCTGCATCCTGCCCGCTGCGGCCGTCGCTGCGTGGAGGCGGCGGTGCGGGGCGAGTGGGGGGGCGGGCTGGGACCCGGCGCCGCGCCGGGAGCGCGGGTGTGACTTTGCGTTTTGCGTGCGCGGCGTTTAGGGCGCCAGTTCGTTGGCAGCGCGGGCCGGGGCACGCGCTCGCCCCTGCGGAGGCGGCGCGGCGGAGCGGAGCGGGGGGGCAGGCGGGCCCCGGAGCAGGGTTGCGGCGCGGCGTCGGCCCTGTAGTGTTTCCAAACGGCTTACCCCGTAACGTACGATGCAAAGCGGTGTATTAAGACCTTTCCTTTGAGGGAAAGAAGGAAAAAGAAAGAAAGGGGGGAAAGAAAAAAAAAAAAACCACGGGAAAGAGAAAAAGAACGCGTGTAAATCGAAGTGTTTTGTTGGAAGCGAAATGCAATTTTCTGTCTTTGTTACAGAGGCGGAACCGACAATAGCAAATGCTGACAAAGAGCAAAGCCGGACGAGCGAGCGGTTTTTTGCGTTTACTCCCGAAGGGGCGGGCTGAAAGGAGGAAGCAAAAATGCAGCAGCGGACCCTCGATCTCCCCAGAAGCTGCGACAGTAGGAGGCGTTCTGGCCCGGGTAACCAAGGTAACTCTTGATGCGGAACGTTCGTTCTTTCGGCCTCCCTCCCGGAGGCAGCGCTGAGGACTAAGCGACCCGTTGCTGCCCTGCGCCTCTTGTTAACCGTAGCTGCCTTAGTTTTGCTTCGGTCGTTTGTATTTTGTTTTGTTATCGTACACGCGTACGTAGAAAAGGAAAGATAGGATATTTAATTTTTAGATTCGTTGCCACGGCTGAAGCTGAAGAGACAGAAAAACGTAAGCGAGCCGAAGTAATAAAATTAAAGGGAACCGAGCGAGAGCCGTCTCCGTCGCCCCGAAAGGGAAAGCCCGTTCCTCCCGGTGAGGAAGGTTCGCCGGTAATAGCGATCGGAATAACAGATGAGCGACATCTAACGGAAGGTGCGTACGCGTTACGGAAAGGACGCTGCGTCCATCCGTTTCCGTGCGCGTGACTCTCTGCATCTGTGAAGCGTCGTGCTTTAAGAGCTCCAAGACGGCAAATTCCCGTCTTCGGGGAACGGCGGTCAGGTGGCCAGAGAGAGAGGGAGAGGCAAGCGTGCGAATTGTAAAACGAAGAGGAAGGCTCATTTAGCGCGACCCCAGGTTAATTGCCTGGCAATGGTCTTTGGGGCAGCAGGAAGACGGCAGCTCGAAGAAAAGGTAAAGCCTTGCGGAATTAGGACTCCTTCCTTCTCGTGTAGTAGATCCGCTTTTGTGCTTAGAAACAACTTTGGATTGTTAATTTCTGCTGAGCTTTGAATACGTCACGTCACGGACTCTTAGGCGACACGGGGGAGTTCAGCTGCGCAGCCTGCCAGAGGAACGTCGCCCACGAGGCCTCGCTAGCCTTGAGGAGCTGTAGGCGCCGATGCACGTGGCTCGTTCTGTCGGGCGCGAAGAGGTTTGCTTTGGCTGCCGAAATTTCAGCTTGGCTTTGCGCCCTGTAGCGGTGGTATTTTTGTATTTCTAAATTGTGTTAATGCTAGGCGTTCGGCACATCGGGGAACGACTGTGTGCTGCCGTGAAGAACTGCAGGCTCCCGCCCTCAGCCCTTTCTCGGCAAGTTATCGGGTGTCGAGAGCGGCCGGGAGACTCCGAATGCCGGCGGAAAGGTTCTCTGCCCGCTCCTGACGAGGAGCCTTCGGCCGCGGGAAGGTCGGCGGCGTCCTTCCCGGACTCGTGAGTAATAAGCCGCGGTTCGCGGGCCGGCAGGGCAGGGGAGGGGAGGGGAGGGGGGGGGGGAATAGCGCCTGGTAGCCCGGCGGCTCCGGCGTCGCCGTTGCTAGCGGGGCCCCGAGGTCCATGTGAAGCCTCAGCTGCCTGTCGGGAGCTTTGTTTTGGTGTGTTTACCTGGCAAAAGCAGCGAGGGAGGCCTCAAAGAAGAATTTTCGTGCCTAGGTGGGTAAGCTGCGACCCCAGCTGTCTTTGCCTTGCTTTGCCGCTTAGTGTCGTAACGGCGACTTGGGAGCCCGCGATAAAAACCGTTCCGGGGCCGAAGGGAGGCCCTGCGTTTGCCCCGCTTGGGAAACCGTCGTTAAAGCTTGGGGGGGGGGGCCGAGCTCCGAAAGGAGACTCTGCCGGTGACCTCGGTGGTCCGATTCGTTTGCAGGCTGACGTTCCGAGGGCCGGCGAGCGGAAGAGGAGCAGCTCAGCCCGTTCGGTTGATTTCGGCGATCCTGTTTTAAGGAAGCGCGTAAGTGCAGACGGGGTCTGGGAGGCTTTTCGCCCGAGACGGGAAAGAGCGAGGAAGACTGGAGAGCGTGGAAAAACTAGGTGCCGCGGGTACTGAAGCTGTTAAGGGCTGAGAGAATTTGGGCTTAAGCATCTGAAAGGGGCTGCTAACGCGCAAGGAGCGGTAAAATACCATCGCTGGACAGCAGGCTCCTTTCCGGCCCTCCGTCCCCCTCTGCAGCCTTCTCGTTCTGTTTGTTTCTGTTCCTCTTTTCTGGCTGGGCTGTGCAGCGATCCCGGAAGGACGTGTCTTTTGAGGTGTGCCTTTGCGAAGGTGGTTCGGCTGCCTGGGGGGATGGATCAAAGCCTTTGAGGCTCCCTCCGATCTGTTTCATTTCCTTTTGAATTTCTTCCTTTCTTTGCTTTCTCCTAGGGCGTCTGTCAGCTAACGAGTAAAGAAGATGGAACGGCCTGTCCGCAGAGGAGAACTGACGCACGGTAAACGTGAATACGCTAGACCTCCGCTACGTCACGGGCGTTTGTTTACGTCCGTGCGTTCCAATCTCTAGTTGCGCATTCGGGACGCGGCATCTGCCCGCTATCCGACTCCTCCGTGTAGCGTAGAAGGCGCTGTACAGCTGCCGGTCTCTACGGGAGGTTGTTAGTGAGAAGGAGAACGGTGTATTCCAGCTCGCGACCGCCAAACGGGCTCCTTTAGGTCCGCTTTCAGACTTGGGGCCTACTTCATCGGTCCGCTTGGACGTGGTTTCTTGGGGGGAACGCTAGTGCTTTCCCTGTGCTTTTCCTGCGTCGAAACCGGTAGTTTATAGGCCAGAGCGGTTATGCCGTACCTTCCTTTGAGAGGCGTTTCGTCCGCGTCTCGGGCTTCGGGGAAAATCAATTGGACGGAATTGCCGAAGGCGCGCCTTGAAATAGGCGGTAAATCTAGAAGCGTGTCTGAATCGCGAGGGGCTCGTAACTTGGTCTTTGTCCTCAACGTCTGCTTTTCTTTCGCTCTTATTGCAGGCTTCCCTCCAACGATCGGCGTCGCTGCGGCGTCTCGTGTTTCACGGGCAGCGGTCTCTGCTCAGTAAGGACGTGAGAACTCCTGCGCTCCCGGAGAGCCCGGGATCCCTGCTCCGGGCTGGTCATTTTAGGCCTTTGTGCGGAGCGTTCTTTCTAGCTACGCGCCCCGCGTGAGCCTCTCCTTCGGCCGTTTTCCCAAGGCGGCGGAAACGCTTCTGGGAAACGCCGTCGTTGCCGAAACGTTTCGCCGTGTCCTTGCCGGTAGGGGATACCGTGAGAGCGGGCAGAGGCGGCCGACGTCTGTGCGAGGAAAGAAGCGTGGCGCAAAGAAGGGACCTCTTTGGCCCGCCTGGTCCGCTTTAGAGAGTTTTCTTTTGGACCCGAAGATCGGGTCTGCGAGTGCCGCGCTCAGCGCACGCGTTTGTTCCCCCCCCCCCCCCCGTTCTTTTAGCAAGACCGTGCGTGTCCTCGAGCTGTTTGTCCCGAGGGGGGAGTCGCTGCGGGAATTGCTGGGGAGGCCCTGACGGCGGGACGTGAAAAAGACGCCTTTGACCGCGTGCGTGCGGCCGAAGGAACGTCAGCCCAAGAATCCGAAGAAGACATGCCGCGTGCCAGCATCTCGTACCGTTTAATAATAAAAACCGAGCAGTCTGTCAAGCAAATAGCGCGGCTTGCTTTGGGCTGTTTATTTTGTTTAACGATCAGTAAAGGCGAGAGGTCGAAAGTTCTAAAGAAGAACGGCTGCTTCTTGGAACGCTTGCAAATTGTCCCGTTAAGTAGGTGGGTGGTTTTTTTGTTTTCGTTTTGTTTTTTTAAGTGCAGCCTCTGACTCTTTTTTGTCTGTGGAGTATTTTGCAACGATGTTCAAAGGAAAGCGCTGTTACTGAAGCCTCTAGGAGCAGCGGCTCGAGCACGACACGCGGCGACGCTGCGCCTCGCAGCAGGCGCTGTAAATAAGGGCAGATGAGCCGAGGCGAGGGTGGTGAAATGTCTGCAAAGGGCGGGCGGGGGGGCTCTGCAGCGGTGTGCGCGTGCCGGGGGCGGCCGCGCGCCCTGCTGCCCTCGGGGCGTCCAAAAAGCGGTACGGCACGATAAAGGGGGGCGCGCATGCGCACTGGGTTCCGCCGTGCTCACTGCTGCCACCCTGTGTCCAAAAATCGGTACTGCACCCTGTGGGGGGGCTCGTGTGCGCACTGGGTTCCGCCGTGCTCACTGCTGCCACCCTGTGTCCAAAAAGCGGTACTGCACCCGGTGGGGGGGGCGCGCACGCGCACAGCGTTCCGCCGCGCTCACTGCTGCCACCCTGTGTCCAAAAAGCGGTACTGCACCCGGTGGGGGGGGCGCGCGTGCGCACTGGGTTCCTCCGTGCTCACTGCTGCCACCCTGTGTCCAAAAATCGGTACTGCACCCTGTGGGGGGGGCGCGCACGCGCACAGCGTTCCGCCGCGCTCACTGCTGCCACCCTGTGTCCAAAAAGCGGTACTGCACCCGGTGGGGGGGCGCGCATGCGCAGACAGCCGGCGCGCACATGCTCAGTGCCGGTCGCCATGTTTGCTGCTGCTCTCCGCCGTTTCGGTAACGGGTAAGCGAATGGAGCGTGCTCGTCGCCCCTTCCCGGTGCTCTTGGAGCGGCCACGGGCTCGGGCAGCCTCGGGGCGCTCGCTGGGAGTCCCGGGCTGCCGCGGCGGGCTGCGGTTCGCACGCGTGAGCCGCCCGGCTGCAGCGCCGCGGCGCGAGCATGCCATTGCGGGTCTCGCCTCCCTTCGTGCTCCCCCCCGCCCCTCGGGCTCCCCGGCTCCCCCCCGCCCCTCGGGATTCCCCGCTCCACCCGCCCCTCGCGCTCCCCCCCGCTTCTCGGGCTCCCCTCGCGCTCCCCCCCACCCCCGCGCTCCCCCCTGCTTCTCGGGCTCCCCTCGCGCTCCCCCCCCGCTCCTCGGGCTCCCCCTGCTCCCCTCGCGCTCCCCCCCGCTCCCCCTGCTCCCCTCGCGCTCCCCCTGCTCCCCTCGCGCTCCCCCTGCTCCCCTCGCGCTCCGCCCCGCCCCTCGGGCTCCCCCTGCTCCCCTCGCGCTCCCCCCCGCTTCTCGGGCTCCCCTCGCGCTCCCCCCCGCTTCTCGGGCTCCCCCCTGCTTCTCAGGCTCTTCTCACGCTCCCCCCCGCTCCTCGGGCTCCCCTTGCTCCCCTCGCGCTCTGCCCCGCCCCTCGCACTCCCCCTGCTCCCCTCGCGCTCCCCCCCGCTTCTCGGGCTCCCCCCTGCTTCTCAGGCTCCTCTCGGGCTCCCCTTGCTCCCCTCGCGCTCCGCCCCGCCCCTCGCGCTCCCCCTGGTCCCCTCGCGCTCCCCCCCGCCCCCGCGCTCCCCCCCCGCTTCTCGGGCTCCCCTCGTGCTCCCCCCCGCTCCTCGGGCCCCCCTGCTCCCCTCACGCTCCCCCCCCGCCTCTCGCGCTCCCCTCGCACTCCGCCCCGCCCCTCGGGCTCCCCTCGCTCCCCCCCGCCCCTCGGGCTCCCTCTGCTCCCCTCCCGCTCCCCTCGCTCCCCCCCGCCCCTCCCGCTCCCCTCGCTCCCCCCCCCCCGCGCTGTCCGAGCCGGCACGTGCGCGGTGCTCAAGCGTCACTGCCGCCGCAGTCCGTTGGCGAGCGGCGCATGCGCGGCGGCGGGGAAGCAAGATGGCGGCGAGCAGGGAGGGCGTTTTCGCTCGGCGGCGGCGGCGGCGGGTGAGTGCGGAGGTGGCGTGGAGTGAAGGATGTGGGGCCCCCGGGTGAGGCGAACGCATAGGTTCGGGGGGCGTCGGGCTGCATCCTGCCCGCTGCGGCCGTCGCTGCGTGGAGGCGGCGGTGCGGGGCGAGTGGGGGGGCGGGCTGGGACCCGGCGCCGCGCCGGGAGCGCGGGTGTGACTTTGCGTTTTGCGTGCGCGGCGTTTAGGGCGCCAGTTCGTTGGCAGCGCGGGCCGGGGCACGCGCTCGCCCCTGCGGAGGCGGCGCGGCGGAGCGGAGCGGGGGGGCAGGCGGGCCCCGGAGCAGGGTTGCGGCGCGGCGTCGGCCCTGTAGTGTTTCCAAACGGCTTACCCCGCAACGTACGATGCAAAGCGGTGTATTAAGACCTTTCCTTTGAGGGAAAGAAGGAAAAAGAAAGAAAGGGGGGAAAGAAAAAAAAAAAAACCACGGGAAAGAGAAAAAGAACGCGTGTAAATCGAAGTGTTTTGTTGGAAGCGAAATGCAATTTTCTGTCTTTGTTACAGAGGCGGAACCGACAATAGCAAATGCTGACAAAGAGCAAAGCCGGACGAGCGAGCGGTTTTTTGCGTTTACTCCCGAAGGGGCGGGCTGAAAGGAGGAAGCAAAAATGCAGCAGCGGACCCTCGATCTCCCCAGAAGCTGCGACAGTAGGAGGCGTTCTGGCCCGGGTAACCAAGGTAACTCTTGATGCGGAACGTTCGTTCTTTCGGCCTCCCTCCCGGAGGCAGCGCTGAGGACTAAGCGACCCGTTGCTGCCCTGCGCCTCTTGTTAACCGTAGCTGCCTTAGTTTTGCTTCGGTCGTTTGTATTTTGTTTTGTTATCGTACACGCGTACGTAGAAAAGGAAAGATAGGATATTTAATTTTTAGATTCGTTGCCACGGCTGAAGCTGAAGAGACAGAAAAACGTAAGCGAGCCGAAGTAATAAAATTAAAGGGAACCGAGCGAGAGCCGTCTCCGTCGCCCCGAAAGGGAAAGCCCGTTCCTCCCGGTGAGGAAGGTTCGCCGGTAATAGCGATCGGAATAACAGATGAGCGACATCTAACGGAAGGTGCGTACGCGTTACGGAAAGGACGCTGCGTCCATCCGTTTCCGTGCGCGTGACTCTCTGCATCTGTGAAGCGTCGTGCTTTAAGAGCTCCAAGACGGCAAATTCCCGTCTTCGGGGAACGGCGGTCAGGTGGCCAGAGAGAGAGGGAGAGGCAAGCGTGCGAATTGTAAAACGAAGAGGAAGGCTCATTTAGCGCGACCCCAGGTTAATTGCCTGGCAATGGTCTTTGGGGCAGCAGGAAGACGGCAGCTCGAAGAAAAGGTAAAGCCTTGCGGAATTAGGACTCCTTCCTTCTCGTGTAGTAGATCCGCTTTTGTGCTTAGAAACAACTTTGGATTGTTAATTTCTGCTGAGCTTTGAATACGTCACGTCACGGACTCTTAGGCGACACGGGGGAGTTCAGCTGCGCAGCCTGCCAGAGGAACGTCGCCCACGAGGCCTCGCTAGCCTTGAGGAGCTGTAGGCGCCGATGCACGTGGCTCGTTCTGTCGGGCGCGAAGAGGTTTGCTTTGGCTGCCGAAATTTCAGCTTGGCTTTGCGCCCTGTAGCGGTGGTATTTTTGTATTTCTAAATTGTGTTAATGCTAGGCGTTCGGCACATCGGGGAACGACTGTGTGCTGCCGTGAAGAACTGCAGGCTCCCGCCCTCAGCCCTTTCTCGGCAAGTTATCGGGTGTCGAGAGCGGCCGGGAGACTCCGAATGCCGGCGGAAAGGTTCTCTGCCCGCTCCTGACGAGGAGCCTTCGGCCGCGGGAAGGTCGGCGGCGTCCTTCCCGGACTCGTGAGTAATAAGCCGCGGTTCGCGGGCCGGCAGGGCAGGGGAGGGGAGGGGAGGGGGGGGGGGAATAGCGCCTGGTAGCCCGGCGGCTCCGGCGTCGCCGTTGCTAGCGGGGCCCCGAGGTCCATGTGAAGCCTCAGCTGCCTGTCGGGAGCTTTGTTTTGGTGTGTTTACCTGGCAAAAGCAGCGAGGGAGGCCTCAAAGAAGAATTTTCGTGCCTAGGTGGGTAAGCTGCGACCCCAGCTGTCTTTGCCTTGCTTTGCCGCTTAGTGTCGTAACGGCGACTTGGGAGCCCGCGATAAAAACCGTTCCGGGGCCGAAGGGAGGCCCTGCGTTTGCCCCGCTTGGGAAACCGTCGTTAAAGCTTGGGGGGGGGGGCCGAGCTCCGAAAGGAGACTCTGCCGGTGACCTCGGTGGTCCGATTCGTTTGCAGGCTGACGTTCCGAGGGCCGGCGAGCGGAAGAGGAGCAGCTCAGCCCGTTCGGTTGATTTCGGCGATCCTGTTTTAAGGAAGCGCGTAAGTGCAGACGGGGTCTGGGAGGCTTTTCGCCCGAGACGGGAAAGAGCGAGGAAGACTGGAGAGCGTGGAAAAACTAGGTGCCGCGGGTACTGAAGCTGTTAAGGGCTGAGAGAATTTGGGCTTAAGCATCTGAAAGGGGCTGCTAACGCGCAAGGAGCGGTAAAATACCATCGCTGGACAGCAGGCTCCTTTCCGGCCCTCCGTCCCCCTCTGCAGCCTTCTCGTTCTGTTTGTTTCTGTTCCTCTTTTCTGGCTGGGCTGTGCAGCGATCCCGGAAGGACGTGTCTTTTGAGGTGTGCCTTTGCGAAGGTGGTTCGGCTGCCTGGGGGGATGGATCAAAGCCTTTGAGGCTCCCTCCGATCTGTTTCATTTCCTTTTGAATTTCTTCCTTTCTTTGCTTTCTCCTAGGGCGTCTGTCAGCTAACGAGTAAAGAAGATGGAACGGCCTGTCCGCAGAGGAGAACTGACGCACGGTAAACGTGAATACGCTAGACCTCCGCTACGTCACGGGCGTTTGTTTACGTCCGTGCGTTCCAATCTCTAGTTGCGCATTCGGGACGCGGCATCTGCCCGCTATCCGACTCCTCCGTGTAGCGTAGAAGGCGCTGTACAGCTGCCGGTCTCTACGGGAGGTTGTTAGTGAGAAGGAGAACGGTGTATTCCAGCTCGCGACCGCCAAACGGGCTCCTTTAGGTCCGCTTTCAGACTTGGGGCCTACTTCATCGGTCCGCTTGGACGTGGTTTCTTGGGGGGAACGCTAGTGCTTTCCCTGTGCTTTTCCTGCGTCGAAACCGGTAGTTTATAGGCCAGAGCGGTTATGCCGTACCTTCCTTTGAGAGGCGTTTCGTCCGCGTCTCGGGCTTCGGGGAAAATCAATTGGACGGAATTGCCGAAGGCGCGCCTTGAAATAGGCGGTAAATCTAGAAGCGTGTCTGAATCGCGAGGGGCTCGTAACTTGGTCTTTGTCCTCAACGTCTGCTTTTCTTTCGCTCTTATTGCAGGCTTCCCTCCAACGATCGGCGTCGCTGCGGCGTCTCGTGTTTCACGGGCAGCGGTCTCTGCTCAGTAAGGACGTGAGAACTCCTGCGCTCCCGGAGAGCCCGGGATCCCTGCTCCGGGCTGGTCATTTTAGGCCTTTGTGCGGAGCGTTCTTTCTAGCTACGCGCCCCGCGTGAGCCTCTCCTTCGGCCGTTTTCCCAAGGCGGCGGAAACGCTTCTGGGAAACGCCGTCGTTGCCGAAACGTTTCGCCGTGTCCTTGCCGGTAGGGGATACCGTGAGAGCGGGCAGAGGCGGCCGACGTCTGTGCGAGGAAAGAAGCGTGGCGCAAAGAAGGGACCTCTTTGGCCCGCCTGGTCCGCTTTAGAGAGTTTTCTTTTGGACCCGAAGATCGGGTCTGCGAGTGCCGCGCTCAGCGCACGCGTTTGTTCCCCCCCCCCCCCCCGTTCTTTTAGCAAGACCGTGCGTGTCCTCGAGCTGTTTGTCCCGAGGGGGGAGTCGCTGCGGGAATTGCTGGGGAGGCCCTGACGGCGGGACGTGAAAAAGACGCCTTTGACCGCGTGCGTGCGGCCGAAGGAACGTCAGCCCAAGAATCCGAAGAAGACATGCCGCGTGCCAGCATCTCGTACCGTTTAATAATAAAAACCGAGCAGTCTGTCAAGCAAATAGCGCGGCTTGCTTTGGGCTGTTTATTTTGTTTAACGATCAGTAAAGGCGAGAGGTCGAAAGTTCTAAAGAAGAACGGCTGCTTCTTGGAACGCTTGCAAATTGTCCCGTTAAGTAGGTGGGTGGTTTTTTTGTTTTCGTTTTGTTTTTTTAAGTGCAGCCTCTGACTCTTTTTTGTCTGTGGAGTATTTTGCAACGATGTTCAAAGGAAAGCGCTGTTACTGAAGCCTCTAGGAGCAGCGGCTCGAGCACGACACGCGGCGACGCTGCGCCTCGCAGCAGGCGCTGTAAATAAGGGCAGATGAGCCGAGGCGAGGGTGGTGAAATGTCTGCAAAGGGCGGGCGGGGGGGCTCTGCAGCGGTGTGCGCGTGCCGGGGGCGGCCGCGCGCCCTGCTGCCCTCGGGGCGTCCAAAAAGCGGTACGGCACGATAAAGGGGGGCGCGCATGCGCACTGGGTTCCGCCGTGCTCACTGCTGCCACCCTGTGTCCAAAAATCGGTACTGCACCCTGTGGGGGGGCTCGTGTGCGCACTGGGTTCCGCCGTGCTCACTGCTGCCACCCTGTGTCCAAAAAGCGGTACTGCACCCGGTGGGGGGGGCGCGCACGCGCACAGCGTTCCGCCGCGCTCACTGCTGCCACCCTGTGTCCAAAAAGCGGTACTGCACCCGGTGGGGGGGGCGCGCGTGCGCACTGGGTTCCTCCGTGCTCACTGCTGCCACCCTGTGTCCAAAAATCGGTACTGCACCCTGTGGGGGGGGCGCGCACGCGCACAGCGTTCCGCCGCGCTCACTGCTGCCACCCTGTGTCCAAAAAGCGGTACTGCACCCGGTGGGGGGGCGCGCATGCGCAGACAGCCGGCGCGCACATGCTCAGTGCCGGTCGCCATGTTTGCTGCTGCTCTCCGCCGTTTCGGTAACGGGTAAGCGAATGGAGCGTGCTCGTCGCCCCTTCCCGGTGCTCTTGGAGCGGCCACGGGCTCGGGCAGCCTCGGGGCGCTCGCTGGGAGTCCCGGGCTGCCGCGGCGGGCTGCGGTTCGCACGCGTGAGCCGCCCGGCTGCAGCGCCGCGGCGCGAGCATGCCATTGCGGGTCTCGCCTCCCTTCGTGCTCCCCCCCGCCCCTCGGGCTCCCCGGCTCCCCCCCGCCCCTCGGGATTCCCCGCTCCACCCGCCCCTCGCGCTCCCCCCCGCTTCTCGGGCTCCCCTCGCGCTCCCCCCCACCCCCGCGCTCCCCCCTGCTTCTCGGGCTCCCCTCGCGCTCCCCCCCCGCTCCTCGGGCTCCCCCTGCTCCCCTCGCGCTCCCCCCCGCTCCCCCTGCTCCCCTCGCGCTCCCCCTGCTCCCCTCGCGCTCCCCCTGCTCCCCTCGCGCTCCGCCCCGCCCCTCGGGCTCCCCCTGCTCCCCTCGCGCTCCCCCCCGCTTCTCGGGCTCCCCTCGCGCTCCCCCCCGCTTCTCGGGCTCCCCCCTGCTTCTCAGGCTCTTCTCACGCTCCCCCCCGCTCCTCGGGCTCCCCTTGCTCCCCTCGCGCTCTGCCCCGCCCCTCGCACTCCCCCTGCTCCCCTCGCGCTCCCCCCCGCTTCTCGGGCTCCCCCCTGCTTCTCAGGCTCCTCTCGGGCTCCCCTTGCTCCCCTCGCGCTCCGCCCCGCCCCTCGCGCTCCCCCTGGTCCCCTCGCGCTCCCCCCCGCCCCCGCGCTCCCCCCCCGCTTCTCGGGCTCCCCTCGTGCTCCCCCCCGCTCCTCGGGCCCCCCTGCTCCCCTCACGCTCCCCCCCCGCCTCTCGCGCTCCCCTCGCACTCCGCCCCGCCCCTCGGGCTCCCCTCGCTCCCCCCCGCCCCTCGGGCTCCCTCTGCTCCCCTCCCGCTCCCCTCGCTCCCCCCCGCCCCTCCCGCTCCCCTCGCTCCCCCCCCCCGCGCTGTCCGAGCCGGCACGTGCGCGGTGCTCAAGCGTCACTGCCGCCGCAGTCCGTTGGCGAGCGGCGCATGCGCGGCGGCGGGGAAGCAAGATGGCGGCGAGCAGGGAGGGCGTTTTCGCTCGGCGGCGGCGGCGGCGGGTGAGTGCGGAGGTGGCGTGGAGTGAAGGATGTGGGGCCCCCGGGTGAGGCGAACGCATAGGTTCGGGGGGCGTCGGGCTGCATCCTGCCCGCTGCGGCCGTCGCTGCGTGGAGGCGGCGGTGCGGGGCGAGTGGGGGGGCGGGCTGGGACCCGGCGCCGCGCCGGGAGCGCGGGTGTGACTTTGCGTTTTGCGTGCGCGGCGTTTAGGGCGCCAGTTCGTTGGCAGCGCGGGCCGGGGCACGCGCTCGCCCCTGCGGAGGCGGCGCGGCGGAGCGGAGCGGGGGGGCAGGCGGGCCCCGGAGCAGGGTTGCGGCGCGGCGTCGGCCCTGTAGTGTTTCCAAACGGCTTACCCCGTAACGTACGATGCAAAGCGGTGTATTAAGACCTTTCCTTTGAGGGAAAGAAGGAAAAAGAAAGAAAGGGGGGAAAGAAAAAAAAAAAAACCACGGGAAAGAGAAAAAGAACGCGTGTAAATCGAAGTGTTTTGTTGGAAGCGAAATGCAATTTTCTGTCTTTGTTACAGAGGCGGAACCGACAATAGCAAATGCTGACAAAGAGCAAAGCCGGACGAGCGAGCGGTTTTTTGCGTTTACTCCCGAAGGGGCGGGCTGAAAGGAGGAAGCAAAAATGCAGCAGCGGACCCTCGATCTCCCCAGAAGCTGCGACAGTAGGAGGCGTTCTGGCCCGGGTAACCAAGGTAACTCTTGATGCGGAACGTTCGTTCTTTCGGCCTCCCTCCCGGAGGCAGCGCTGAGGACTAAGCGACCCGTTGCTGCCCTGCGCCTCTTGTTAACCGTAGCTGCCTTAGTTTTGCTTCGGTCGTTTGTATTTTGTTTTGTTATCGTACACGCGTACGTAGAAAAGGAAAGATAGGATATTTAATTTTTAGATTCGTTGCCACGGCTGAAGCTGAAGAGACAGAAAAACGTAAGCGAGCCGAAGTAATAAAATTAAAGGGAACCGAGCGAGAGCCGTCTCCGTCGCCCCGAAAGGGAAAGCCCGTTCCTCCCGGTGAGGAAGGTTCGCCGGTAATAGCGATCGGAATAACAGATGAGCGACATCTAACGGAAGGTGCGTACGCGTTACGGAAAGGACGCTGCGTCCATCCGTTTCCGTGCGCGTGACTCTCTGCATCTGTGAAGCGTCGTGCTTTAAGAGCTCCAAGACGGCAAATTCCCGTCTTCGGGGAACGGCGGTCAGGTGGCCAGAGAGAGAGGGAGAGGCAAGCGTGCGAATTGTAAAACGAAGAGGAAGGCTCATTTAGCGCGACCCCAGGTTAATTGCCTGGCAATGGTCTTTGGGGCAGCAGGAAGACGGCAGCTCGAAGAAAAGGTAAAGCCTTGCGGAATTAGGACTCCTTCCTTCTCGTGTAGTAGATCCGCTTTTGTGCTTAGAAACAACTTTGGATTGTTAATTTCTGCTGAGCTTTGAATACGTCACGTCACGGACTCTTAGGCGACACGGGGGAGTTCAGCTGCGCAGCCTGCCAGAGGAACGTCGCCCACGAGGCCTCGCTAGCCTTGAGGAGCTGTAGGCGCCGATGCACGTGGCTCGTTCTGTCGGGCGCGAAGAGGTTTGCTTTGGCTGCCGAAATTTCAGCTTGGCTTTGCGCCCTGTAGCGGTGGTATTTTTGTATTTCTAAATTGTGTTAATGCTAGGCGTTCGGCACATCGGGGAACGACTGTGTGCTGCCGTGAAGAACTGCAGGCTCCCGCCCTCAGCCCTTTCTCGGCAAGTTATCGGGTGTCGAGAGCGGCCGGGAGACTCCGAATGCCGGCGGAAAGGTTCTCTGCCCGCTCCTGACGAGGAGCCTTCGGCCGCGGGAAGGTCGGCGGCGTCCTTCCCGGACTCGTGAGTAATAAGCCGCGGTTCGCGGGCCGGCAGGGCAGGGGAGGGGAGGGGAGGGGGGGGGGGAATAGCGCCTGGTAGCCCGGCGGCTCCGGCGTCGCCGTTGCTAGCGGGGCCCCGAGGTCCATGTGAAGCCTCAGCTGCCTGTCGGGAGCTTTGTTTTGGTGTGTTTACCTGGCAAAAGCAGCGAGGGAGGCCTCAAAGAAGAATTTTCGTGCCTAGGTGGGTAAGCTGCGACCCCAGCTGTCTTTGCCTTGCTTTGCCGCTTAGTGTCGTAACGGCGACTTGGGAGCCCGCGATAAAAACCGTTCCGGGGCCGAAGGGAGGCCCTGCGTTTGCCCCGCTTGGGAAACCGTCGTTAAAGCTTGGGGGGGGGGGCCGAGCTCCGAAAGGAGACTCTGCCGGTGACCTCGGTGGTCCGATTCGTTTGCAGGCTGACGTTCCGAGGGCCGGCGAGCGGAAGAGGAGCAGCTCAGCCCGTTCGGTTGATTTCGGCGATCCTGTTTTAAGGAAGCGCGTAAGTGCAGACGGGGTCTGGGAGGCTTTTCGCCCGAGACGGGAAAGAGCGAGGAAGACTGGAGAGCGTGGAAAAACTAGGTGCCGCGGGTACTGAAGCTGTTAAGGGCTGAGAGAATTTGGGCTTAAGCATCTGAAAGGGGCTGCTAACGCGCAAGGAGCGGTAAAATACCATCGCTGGACAGCAGGCTCCTTTCCGGCCCTCCGTCCCCCTCTGCAGCCTTCTCGTTCTGTTTGTTTCTGTTCCTCTTTTCTGGCTGGGCTGTGCAGCGATCCCGGAAGGACGTGTCTTTTGAGGTGTGCCTTTGCGAAGGTGGTTCGGCTGCCTGGGGGGATGGATCAAAGCCTTTGAGGCTCCCTCCGATCTGTTTCATTTCCTTTTGAATTTCTTCCTTTCTTTGCTTTCTCCTAGGGCGTCTGTCAGCTAACGAGTAAAGAAGATGGAACGGCCTGTCCGCAGAGGAGAACTGACGCACGGTAAACGTGAATACGCTAGACCTCCGCTACGTCACGGGCGTTTGTTTACGTCCGTGCGTTCCAATCTCTAGTTGCGCATTCGGGACGCGGCATCTGCCCGCTATCCGACTCCTCCGTGTAGCGTAGAAGGCGCTGTACAGCTGCCGGTCTCTACGGGAGGTTGTTAGTGAGAAGGAGAACGGTGTATTCCAGCTCGCGACCGCCAAACGGGCTCCTTTAGGTCCGCTTTCAGACTTGGGGCCTACTTCATCGGTCCGCTTGGACGTGGTTTCTTGGGGGGAACGCTAGTGCTTTCCCTGTGCTTTTCCTGCGTCGAAACCGGTAGTTTATAGGCCAGAGCGGTTATGCCGTACCTTCCTTTGAGAGGCGTTTCGTCCGCGTCTCGGGCTTCGGGGAAAATCAATTGGACGGAATTGCCGAAGGCGCGCCTTGAAATAGGCGGTAAATCTAGAAGCGTGTCTGAATCGCGAGGGGCTCGTAACTTGGTCTTTGTCCTCAACGTCTGCTTTTCTTTCGCTCTTATTGCAGGCTTCCCTCCAACGATCGGCGTCGCTGCGGCGTCTCGTGTTTCACGGGCAGCGGTCTCTGCTCAGTAAGGACGTGAGAACTCCTGCGCTCCCGGAGAGCCCGGGATCCCTGCTCCGGGCTGGTCATTTTAGGCCTTTGTGCGGAGCGTTCTTTCTAGCTACGCGCCCCGCGTGAGCCTCTCCTTCGGCCGTTTTCCCAAGGCGGCGGAAACGCTTCTGGGAAACGCCGTCGTTGCCGAAACGTTTCGCCGTGTCCTTGCCGGTAGGGGATACCGTGAGAGCGGGCAGAGGCGGCCGACGTCTGTGCGAGGAAAGAAGCGTGGCGCAAAGAAGGGACCTCTTTGGCCCGCCTGGTCCGCTTTAGAGAGTTTTCTTTTGGACCCGAAGATCGGGTCTGCGAGTGCCGCGCTCAGCGCACGCGTTTGTTCCCCCCCCCCCCCCCGTTCTTTTAGCAAGACCGTGCGTGTCCTCGAGCTGTTTGTCCCGAGGGGGGAGTCGCTGCGGGAATTGCTGGGGAGGCCCTGACGGCGGGACGTGAAAAAGACGCCTTTGACCGCGTGCGTGCGGCCGAAGGAACGTCAGCCCAAGAATCCGAAGAAGACATGCCGCGTGCCAGCATCTCGTACCGTTTAATAATAAAAACCGAGCAGTCTGTCAAGCAAATAGCGCGGCTTGCTTTGGGCTGTTTATTTTGTTTAACGATCAGTAAAGGCGAGAGGTCGAAAGTTCTAAAGAAGAACGGCTGCTTCTTGGAACGCTTGCAAATTGTCCCGTTAAGTAGGTGGGTGGTTTTTTTGTTTTCGTTTTGTTTTTTTAAGTGCAGCCTCTGACTCTTTTTTGTCTGTGGAGTATTTTGCAACGATGTTCAAAGGAAAGCGCTGTTACTGAAGCCTCTAGGAGCAGCGGCTCGAGCACGACACGCGGCGACGCTGCGCCTCGCAGCAGGCGCTGTAAATAAGGGCAGATGAGCCGAGGCGAGGGTGGTGAAATGTCTGCAAAGGGCGGGCGGGGGGGCTCTGCAGCGGTGTGCGCGTGCCGGGGGCGGCCGCGCGCCCTGCTGCCCTCGGGGCGTCCAAAAAGCGGTACGGCACGATAAAGGGGGGCGCGCATGCGCACTGGGTTCCGCCGTGCTCACTGCTGCCACCCTGTGTCCAAAAATCGGTACTGCACCCTGTGGGGGGGGCGCGCGTGTGCACAGCGTTCCGCCGCGCTCACTGCTGCCACCCTGTGTCCAAAAAGCGGTACTGCACCCGGTGGGGGGGGCCCGCGTGCGCACTGGGTTCCTCCGTGCTCACTGCTGCCACCCTGTGTCCAAAAATCGGTACTGCACCCTGTGGGGGGGCTCGTGTGCGCACTGGGTTCCGCCGTGCTCACTGCTGCCACCCTGTGTCCAAAAAGCGGTACTGCACCCGGTGGGGGGGGCGCGCACGCGCACAGCGTTCCGCCGCGCTCACTGCTGCCACCCTGTGTCCAAAAAGCGGTACTGCACCCTGTGGGGGGGGCGCGCATGCGCAGACAGCCGGCGCGCACATGCTCAGTGCCGGTCGCCATGTTTGCTGCTGCTCTCCGCCGTTTCGGTAACGGGTAAGCGAATGGAGCGTGCTCGTCGACCCTTCCCGGTGCTCTTGGAGCGGCCACGGGCTCGGGCAGCCTCGGGGCGCTCGCTGGGAGTCCCGGGCTGCCGCGGCGGGCTGCGGTTCGCACGCGTGAGCCGCCCGGCTGCAGCGCCGCGGCGCGAGCATGCCATTGCGGGTCTCGCCTCCCTTCGTGCTCCCCCCCGCCCCTCGGGCTCCCCGGCTCCCCCCCGCCCCTCGGGATTCCCCGCTCCACCCGCCCCTCGCGCTCCCCCCCGCTTCTCGGGCTCCCCTCGCGCTCCCCCCCACCCCCGCGCTCCCCCCTGCTTCTCGGGCTCCCCTCGCGCTCCCCCCCCGCTCCTCGGGCTCCCCCTGCTCCCCTCGCGCTCCGCCCCGCCCCTCGCGCTCCCCCCCGCTTCTCGGGCTCCCCTCGCGCTCCCCCTGCTCCCCTCGCGCTCCCCCTGCTCCCCTCGCGCTCCCCCTGCTCCCCTCGCGCTCCGCCCCGCCCCTCGGGCTCCCCCTGCTCCCCTCGCGCTCCCCCCCGCTTCTCGGGCTCCCCTCGCGCTCCCCCCCGCTTCTCGGGCTCCCCCCTGCTTCTCAGGCTCTTCTCACGCTCCCCCCCGCTCCTCGGGCTCCCCTTGCTCCCCTCGCGCTCTGCCCCGCCCCTCGCACTCCCCCTGCTCCCCTCGCGCTCCCCCCCGCTTCTCGGGCTCCCCCCTGCTTCTCAGGCTCCTCTCGGGCTCCCCTTGCTCCCCTCGCGCTCCGCCCCGCCCCTCGCGCTCCCCCTGGTCCCCTCGCGCTCCCCCCCGCCCCCGCGCTCCCCCCCCGCTTCTCGGGCTCCCCTCGTGCTCCCCCCCGCTCCTCGGGCCCCCCTGCTCCCCTCACGCTCCCCCCCCGCCTCTCGCGCTCCCCTCGCACTCCGCCCCGCCCCTCGGGCTCCCCTCGCTCCCCCCCGCCCCTCGGGCTCCCTCTGCTCCCCTCCCGCTCCCCTCGCTCCCCCCCGCCCCTCCCGCTCCCCTCGCTCCCCCCCCCCCACGCTGTCCGAGCCGGCACGTGCGCGGTGCTCAAGCGTCACTGCCGCCGCAGTCCGTTGGCGAGCGGCGCATGCGCGGCGGCGGGGAAGCAAGATGGCGGCGAGCAGGGAGGGCGTTTTCGCTCGGCGGCGGCGGCGGCGGGTGAGTGCGGAGGTGGCGTGGAGTGAAGGATGTGGGGCCCCCGGGTGAGGCGAACGCATAGGTTCGGGGGGCGTCGGGCTGCATCCTGCCCGCTGCGGCCGTCGCTGCGTGGAGGCGGCGGTGCGGGGCGAGTGGGGGGGCGGGCTGGGACCCGGCGCCGCGCCGGGAGCGCGGGTGTGACTTTGCGTTTTGCGTGCGCGGCGTTTAGGGCGCCAGTTCGTTGGCAGCGCGGGCCGGGGCACGCGCTCGCCCCTGCGGAGGCGGCGCGGCGGAGCGGAGCGGGGGGGCAGGCGGGCCCCGGAGCAGGGTTGCGGCGCGGCGTCGGCCCTGTAGTGTTTCCAAACGGCTTACCCCGCAACGTACGATGCAAAGCGGTGTATTAAGACCTTTCCTTTGAGGGAAAGAAGGAAAAAGAAAGAAAGGGGGGAAAGAAAAAAAAAAAAACCACGGGAAAGAGAAAAAGAACGCGTGTAAATCGAAGTGTTTTGTTGGAAGCGAAATGCAATTTTCTGTCTTTGTTACAGAGGCGGAACCGACAATAGCAAATGCTGACAAAGAGCAAAGCCGGACGAGCGAGCGGTTTTTTGCGTTTACTCCCGAAGGGGCGGGCTGAAAGGAGGAAGCAAAAATGCAGCAGCGGACCCTCGATCTCCCCAGAAGCTGCGACAGTAGGAGGCGTTCTGGCCCGGGTAACCAAGGTAACTCTTGATGCGGAACGTTCGTTCTTTCGGCCTCCCTCCCGGAGGCAGCGCTGAGGACTAAGCGACCCGTTGCTGCCCTGCGCCTCTTGTTAACCGTAGCTGCCTTAGTTTTGCTTCGGTCGTTTGTATTTTGTTTTGTTATCGTACACGCGTACGTAGAAAAGGAAAGATAGGATATTTAATTTTTAGATTCGTTGCCACGGCTGAAGCTGAAGAGACAGAAAAACGTAAGCGAGCCGAAGTAATAAAATTAAAGGGAACCGAGCGAGAGCCGTCTCCGTCGCCCCGAAAGGGAAAGCCCGTTCCTCCCGGTGAGGAAGGTTCGCCGGTAATAGCGATCGGAATAACAGATGAGCGACATCTAACGGAAGGTGCGTACGCGTTACGGAAAGGACGCTGCGTCCATCCGTTTCCGTGCGCGTGACTCTCTGCATCTGTGAAGCGTCGTGCTTTAAGAGCTCCAAGACGGCAAATTCCCGTCTTCGGGGAACGGCGGTCAGGTGGCCAGAGAGAGAGGGAGAGGCAAGCGTGCGAATTGTAAAACGAAGAGGAAGGCTCATTTAGCGCGACCCCAGGTTAATTGCCTGGCAATGGTCTTTGGGGCAGCAGGAAGACGGCAGCTCGAAGAAAAGGTAAAGCCTTGCGGAATTAGGACTCCTTCCTTCTCGTGTAGTAGATCCGCTTTTGTGCTTAGAAACAACTTTGGATTGTTAATTTCTGCTGAGCTTTGAATACGTCACGTCACGGACTCTTAGGCGACACGGGGGAGTTCAGCTGCGCAGCCTGCCAGAGGAACGTCGCCCACGAGGCCTCGCTAGCCTTGAGGAGCTGTAGGCGCCGATGCACGTGGCTCGTTCTGTCGGGCGCGAAGAGGTTTGCTTTGGCTGCCGAAATTTCAGCTTGGCTTTGCGCCCTGTAGCGGTGGTATTTTTGTATTTCTAAATTGTGTTAATGCTAGGCGTTCGGCACATCGGGGAACGACTGTGTGCTGCCGTGAAGAACTGCAGGCTCCCGCCCTCAGCCCTTTCTCGGCAAGTTATCGGGTGTCGAGAGCGGCCGGGAGACTCCGAATGCCGGCGGAAAGGTTCTCTGCCCGCTCCTGACGAGGAGCCTTCGGCCGCGGGAAGGTCGGCGGCGTCCTTCCCGGACTCGTGAGTAATAAGCCGCGGTTCGCGGGCCGGCAGGGCAGGGGAGGGGAGGGGAGGGGGGGGGGGGAATAGCGCCTGGTAGCCCGGCGGCTCCGGCGTCGCCGTTGCTAGCGGGGCCCCGAGGTCCATGTGAAGCCTCAGCTGCCTGTCGGGAGCTTTGTTTTGGTGTGTTTACCTGGCAAAAGCAGCGAGGGAGGCCTCAAAGAAGAATTTTCGTGCCTAGGTGGGTAAGCTGCGACCCCAGCTGTCTTTGCCTTGCTTTGCCGCTTAGTGTCGTAACGGCGACTTGGGAGCCCGCGATAAAAACCGTTCCGGGGCCGAAGGGAGGCCCTGCGTTTGCCCCGCTTGGGAAACCGTCGTTAAAGCTTGGGGGGGGGGGCCGAGCTCCGAAAGGAGACTCTGCCGGTGACCTCGGTGGTCCGATTCGTTTGCAGGCTGACGTTCCGAGGGCCGGCGAGCGGAAGAGGAGCAGCTCAGCCCGTTCGGTTGATTTCGGCGATCCTGTTTTAAGGAAGCGCGTAAGTGCAGACGGGGTCTGGGAGGCTTTTCGCCCGAGACGGGAAAGAGCGAGGAAGACTGGAGAGCGTGGAAAAACTAGGTGCCGCGGGTACTGAAGCTGTTAAGGGCTGAGAGAATTTGGGCTTAAGCATCTGAAAGGGGCTGCTAACGCGCAAGGAGCGGTAAAATACCATCGCTGGACAGCAGGCTCCTTTCCGGCCCTCCGTCCCCCTCTGCAGCCTTCTCGTTCTGTTTGTTTCTGTTCCTCTTTTCTGGCTGGGCTGTGCAGCGATCCCGGAAGGACGTGTCTTTTGAGGTGTGCCTTTGCGAAGGTGGTTCGGCTGCCTGGGGGGATGGATCAAAGCCTTTGAGGCTCCCTCCGATCTGTTTCATTTCCTTTTGAATTTCTTCCTTTCTTTGCTTTCTCCTAGGGCGTCTGTCAGCTAACGAGTAAAGAAGATGGAACGGCCTGTCCGCAGAGGAGAACTGACGCACGGTAAACGTGAATACGCTAGACCTCCGCTACGTCACGGGCGTTTGTTTACGTCCGTGCGTTCCAATCTCTAGTTGCGCATTCGGGACGCGGCATCTGCCCGCTATCCGACTCCTCCGTGTAGTGTAGAAGGCGCTGTACAGCTGCCGGTCTCTACGGGAGGTTGTTAGTGAGAAGGAGAACGGTGTATTCCAGCTCGCGACCGCCAAACGGGCTCCTTTAGGTCCGCTTTCAGACTTGGGGCCTACTTCATCGGTCCGCTTGGACGTGGTTTCTTGGGGGGAACGCTAGTGCTTTCCCTGTGCTTTTCCTGCGTCGAAACCGGTAGTTTATAGGCCAGAGCGGTTATGCCGTACCTTCCTTTGAGAGGCGTTTCGTCCGCGTCTCGGGCTTCGGGGAAAATCAATTGGACGGAATTGCCGAAGGCGCGCCTTGAAATAGGCGGTAAATCTAGAAGCGTGTCTGAATCGCGAGGGGCTCGTAACTTGGTCTTTGTCCTCAACGTCTGCTTTTCTTTCGCTCTTATTGCAGGCTTCCCTCCAACGATCGGCGTCGCTGCGGCGTCTCGTGTTTCACGGGCAGCGGTCTCTGCTCAGTAAGGACGTGAGAACTCCTGCGCTCCCGGAGAGCCCGGGATCCCTGCTCCGGGCTGGTCATTTTAGGCCTTTGTGCGGAGCGTTCTTTCTAGCTACGCGCCCCGCGTGAGCCTCTCCTTCGGCCGTTTTCCCAAGGCGGCGGAAACGCTTCTGGGAAACGCCGTCGTTTCCGAAACGTTTCGCCGTGTCCTTGCCGGTAGGGGATACCGTGAGAGCGGGCAGAGGCGGCCGACGTCTGTGCGAGGAAAGAAGCGTGGCGCAAAGAAGGGACCTCTTTGGCCCGCCTGGTCCGCTTTAGAGAGTTTTCTTTTGGACCCGAAGATCGGGTCTGCGAGTGCCGCGCTCAGCGCACGCGTTTGTTCCCCCCCCCCCCCCCCGTTCTTTTAGCAAGACCGTGCGTGTCCTCGAGCTGTTTGTCCCGAGGGGGGAGTCGCTGCGGGAATTGCTGGGGAGGCCCTGACGGCGGGACGTGAAAAAGACGCCTTTGACCGCGTGCGTGCGGCCGAAGGAACGTCAGCCCAAGAATCCGAAGAAGACATGCCGCGTGCCAGCATCTCGTACCGTTTAATAATAAAAACCGAGCAGTCTGTCAAGCAAATAGCGCGGCTTGCTTTGGGCTGTTTATTTTGTTTAACGATCAGTAAAGGCGAGAGGTCGAAAGTTCTAAAGAAGAACGGCTGCTTCTTGGAACGCTTGCAAATTGTCCCGTTAAGTAGGTGGGTGGTTTTTTTGTTTTCGTTTTGTTTTTTTAAGTGCAGCCTCTGACTCTTTTTTGTCTGTGGAGTATTTTGCAACGATGTTCAAAGGAAAGCGCTGTTACTGAAGCCTCTAGGAGCAGCGGCTCGAGCACGACACGCGGCGACGCTGCGCCTCGCAGCAGGCGCTGTAAATAAGGGCAGATGAGCCGAGGCGAGGGTGGTGAAATGTCTGCAAAGGGCGGGCGGGGGGGCTCTGCAGCGGTGTGCGCGTGCCGGGGGCGGCCGCGCGCCCTGCTGCCCTCGGGGCGTCCAAAAAGCGGTACGGCACGATAAAGGGGGGCGCGCATGCGCACAGCGTTCCGCCGCGCTCACTGCTGCCACCCTGTGTCCAAAAATCGGTACTGCACCCTGTGGGGGGGGCGCGCGTGCGCACAGCGTTCCGCCGCGCTCACTGCTGCCACCCTGTGTCCAAAAAGCGGTACTGCACCCGGTGGGGGGGGCGCGCACGCGCACAGCGTTCCGCCGCGCTCACTGCTGCCACCCTGTGTCCAAAAAGCGGTACTGCACCCGGTGGGGGGGGCGCGCATGCGCAGACAGCCGGCGCGCACATGCTCAGTGCCGGTCGCCATGTTTGCTGCTGCTCTCCGCCGTTTCGGTAACGGGTAAGCGAATGGAGCGTGCTCGTCGCCCCTTCCCGGTGCTCTTGGAGCGGCCACGGGCTCGGGCAGCCTCGGGGCGCTCGCTGGGAGTCCCGGGCTGCCGCGGCGGGCTGCGGTTCGCACGCGTGAGCCGCCCGGCTGCAGCGCCGCGGCGCGAGCATGCCATTGCGGGTCTCGCCTCCCTTCGTGCTCCCCCCCGCCCCTCGGGCTCCCCGGCTCCCCCCCGCCCCTCGGGATTCCCCGCTCCACCCGCCCCTCGCGCTCCCCCCCGCTTCTCGGGCTCCCCTCGCGCTCCCCCCCACCCCCGCGCTCCCCCCTGCTTCTCGGGCTCCCCTCGCGCTCCCCCCCCGCTCCTCGGGCTCCCCCTGCTCCCCTCGCGCTCCGCCCCGCCCCTCGCGCTCCCCCCCGCCCCTCGCGCTCCCCCCCGCTCCCCCTGCTCCCCTCGCGCTCCCCCTGCTCCCCTCGCGCTCCCCCTGCTCCCCTCGCGCTCCGCCCCGCCCCTCGGGCTCCCCCTGCTCCCCTCGCGCTCCCCCCCGCTCCCCCTGCTCCCCTCGCGCTCCCCCTGCTCCCCTCGCGCTCCCCCTGCTCCCCTCGCGCTCCCCCTGCTCCCCTCGCGCTCCGCCCCGCCCCTCGGGCTCCCCCTGCTCCCCTCGCGCTCCCCCCCGCTTCTCGGGCTCCCCTCGCGCTCCCCCCCGCTTCTCGGGCTCCCCCCTGCTTCTCAGGCTCTTCTCACGCTCCCCCCCGCTCCTCGGGCTCCCCTTGCTCCCCTCGCGCTCCGCCCCGCCCCTCGCGCTCCCCCTGGTCCCCTCGCGCTCCCCCCCGCCCCCGCGCTCCCCCCCCGCTTCTCGGGCTCCCCTCGTGCTCCCCCCCGCTCCTCGGGCCCCCCTGCTCCCCTCACGCTCCCCCCCCGCCTCTCGCGCTCCCCTCGCACTCCGCCCCGCCCCTCGGGCTCCCCTCGCTCCCCCCCGCCCCTCGGGCTCCCTCTGCTCCCCTCCCGCTCCCCTCGCTCCCCCCCGCCCCTCCCGCTCCCCTCGCTCCCCCCCCCCGCGCTGTCCGAGCCGGCACGTGCGCGGTGCTCAAGCGTCACTGCCGCCGCAGTCCGTTGGCGAGCGGCGCATGCGCGGCGGCGGGGAAGCAAGATGGCGGCGAGCAGGGAGGGCGTTTTCGCTCGGCGGCGGCGGCGGCGGGTGAGTGCGGAGGTGGCGTGGAGTGAAGGATGTGGGGCCCCCGGGTGAGGCGAACGCATAGGTTCGGGGGGCGTCGGGCTGCATCCTGCCCGCTGCGGCCGTCGCTGCGTGGAGGCGGCGGTGCGGGGCGAGTGGGGGGGCGGGCTGGGACCCGGCGCCGCGCCGGGAGCGCGGGTGTGACTTTGCGTTTTGCGTGCGCGGCGTTTAGGGCGCCAGTTCGTTGGCAGCGCGGGCCGGGGCACGCGCTCGCCCCTGCGGAGGCGGCGCGGCGGAGCGGAGCGGGGGGGCAGGCGGGCCCCGGAGCAGGGTTGCGGCGCGGCGTCGGCCCTGTAGTGTTTCCAAACGGCTTACCCCGCAACGTACGATGCAAAGCGGTGTATTAAGACCTTTCCTTTGAGGGAAAGAAGGAAAAAGAAAGAAAGGGGGGAAAGAAAAAAAAAAAAACCACGGGAAAGAGAAAAAGAACGCGTGTAAATCGAAGTGTTTTGTTGGAAGCGAAATGCAATTTTCTGTCTTTGTTACAGAGGCGGAACCGACAATAGCAAATGCTGACAAAGAGCAAAGCCGGACGAGCGAGCGGTTTTTTGCGTTTACTCCCGAAGGGGCGGGCTGAAAGGAGGAAGCAAAAATGCAGCAGCGGACCCTCGATCTCCCCAGAAGCTGCGACAGTAGGAGGCGTTCTGGCCCGGGTAACCAAGGTAACTCTTGATGCGGAACGTTCGTTCTTTCGGCCTCCCTCCCGGAGGCAGCGCTGAGGACTAAGCGACCCGTTGCTGCCCTGCGCCTCTTGTTAACCGTAGCTGCCTTAGTTTTGCTTCGGTCGTTTGTATTTTGTTTTGTTATCGTACACGCGTACGTAGAAAAGGAAAGATAGGATATTTAATTTTTAGATTCGTTGCCACGGCTGAAGCTGAAGAGACAGAAAAACGTAAGCGAGCCGAAGTAATAAAATTAAAGGGAACCGAGCGAGAGCCGTCTCCGTCGCCCCGAAAGGGAAAGCCCGTTCCTCCCGGTGAGGAAGGTTCGCCGGTAATAGCGATCGGAATAACAGATGAGCGACATCTAACGGAAGGTGCGTACGCGTTACGGAAAGGACGCTGCGTCCATCCGTTTCCGTGCGCGTGACTCTCTGCATCTGTGAAGCGTCGTGCTTTAAGAGCTCCAAGACGGCAAATTCCCGTCTTCGGGGAACGGCGGTCAGGTGGCCAGAGAGAGAGGGAGAGGCAAGCGTGCGAATTGTAAAACGAAGAGGAAGGCTCATTTAGCGCGACCCCAGGTTAATTGCCTGGCAATGGTCTTTGGGGCAGCAGGAAGACGGCAGCTAGAAGAAAAGGTAAAGCCTTGCGGAATTAGGACTCCT